>NC_060255.1:104209587-104509587 GCF_921293095.1 Ischnura elegans
GTTGTTTTGCATTTTTCTCACATTGCACTGAAATTTTCTTTCTAGCAATGAAATTTAATTCTCGAGTGTTATTTTGCATTTTTTCACATCGCAGTGAAATTCTCCTTTTTGGAATTAATATTTAATTCTGGAGTGAACTTTGCATTTTTCTCACATTGCACTGAAATTCTCTTTCTAGCAATAAAATTCATTTCTGGAGTGTTATTTTGCATTTTTCTCACATCGCAGTGAAATTCTCTTTCTAGCATTAAAATTTGATTCTTTTGTGTTGTTTTGCATTTTTCTCACATTGCACTGAAATTCTCCTTCTAGCAATAAAATTTAATTCTATAATGTTATTTTGCATTTTTCTCACATCGCAGTGAAATTCTCTTTCTAGCATTAAAATTTAATTCTGGAGTGTTATTTTGCATTTTTCTCACATTGCACTGAAATTCTCTTTCTAGCAATAAAATTCATTTCTGGAGTGTTATTTTGCATTTTTCTCACATCGCAATGAAATTCTCTTTCTAGCATTAAAATTTAATTCTGGAGTGTTATTTTGCATTTTTCTCACATCGCAGTGAAGTTCTCTTTCTAGCAATAAAATTTAATTCTGGAATGTTATTTTGCATTTTTCTCACATCGCAGTGAAATTCTCTTTCTAGCATTAAAATTTAATTCTGGAGTGTTATTTTGCATTTTTCTCACATCGCAGTGAAATTCTCTTTCTAGCAATAAAATTTAATTCTGGAATGTTATTTTGCATTTTTCCCGCATCGCAGTGAAATTCTCTTTCTAGCATTAACATTTAATTCTGGAGTGTTATTTTGCATTTTTCTCACATCGCAGTGAAATTCTCTTTCTAGCAATAAAATTTAATTCTGGAATGTTATTTTGCATTTTTCTCTCATCGCAGTGAAATTCTCTTTCTAGCATTAAAATTTAATTCTGGAGTGTTATTTTGCATTTTTCTCACATTGCACTGAAATTCTCTTTCTAGCAATAAAATTCATTTCTTGAGTGTTATTTTGCAACTTTCTCACGTCGCAGTGAAATTCTCTTTCTAGCAATAAAATTTATTTCTGGAGTGTTATTTTGCATTTTTCTCACATTGCACTGAAATTCTCCTTCTAGCAATAAAATTCATTTCTGGAGTGTTATATTGCATTTTTCTCACATCGCAGTGAAATTCTCTTTCTAGCATTAAAATTTAATTCTGGAGTGTTATTTTTCATTTTTCTCACATTGCACTGAAATTCTCTTTCAAGCAATAAAATTCATTTCTTGAGTGTTATTTTGCATTTTTCTCACATTGCACTGAAATTCTCTTTCTAGGAATAAAATTCATTTCTGGAGTGTTATTTTGCATTTTTCTCACATTGCACTGAAATTCTCTTTCTAGCAATAAAATTCATTTCTGGAGTGTTATTTTGCATTTTTCTCACATTGCACTGAAATTCTCTTTCTAGCAATAAAATTCATTTCTGGAGTGTTATTTTCATGTTTCTCACATTGCACTGAAATTCTCTTTCTAGCAATAAAATTCATTTCTGGAGTGTTATTTTGCATTTTTCTCACATCGCAGTGAAATTCTCTTTCTAGCATTAAAATTTAATTCTGGAGTGTTATTTTGCATTTTTCTCACATCGCAGTGAAATTCTCTTTCTAGCATTAAAATTTAATTCTGGAGTGTTATTTTGCATTTTTTACACATTGCACTGATATTCTCATTATAGCAATAAAATTCATTTTTGGAGTGTTATTTTGCATTTTTCTCACATCGCAGTGAAATTTTCTTTCTAGCATTAAAATTTAATTCTGGAATGTTATTTTGCATTTTTCTCACATCGCAGTGAAATTCTCTTTCTAGCATTAAAATTTAATTCTGGAATGTTATTTTGCATTTTTCTCACATCGCAGTGCAATTCTTCTTCTAGCATAAAAATTTAATTCTGGAGTGTTATTTTGCATTTTTCTCACATTGCACTGAAATTCTCCTTCTAGCAATAAAATTCATTTCTGGAGTGTTATTTTGCATTTTTCTCACATCGCAGTGAAATTCTCTTTCTAGCAATTAAATTTAATTCTAGAGTGTTATTTTGCATTTTTCTCACACTGCACTGTAATTTTCTTTCTAGCATTAAAATTTAATTCTGGAGTGTTAAATTGCATTTTCCTCACATCGCAGTGAAATTCTCCTTCTAGCAATAAAATTCATTTCTGGAGTGTTATATTGCATTTTTCTCACATCGCAGTGAAATTCTCTTTCTAGCATTAAAATGTAATTCTGAAGTGTTATTTTGCATTTTTCTCACATTGCACTGAAATTCTCTTTCTAGCAATAAAATTCATTTCTGGAGTGTTATTTTGCGTTTTTCTCACATCGCAGTGAAATTCTCTTTCTAGCATTAAAATTTAATTCTGGAGTGTTGTTTTGCATTTTTCTCACATTGCACTGAAATTCTCTTTCTAGGAATAAAATTCATTTCTTGAGTGTTATTTTGCAATTTTCTCACGTCGCAGTGAAATTCTCTTTCTAGCAATAAAATTTAATTCTGGAATGTTATTTTGCATTTTTCTCACATCGCAGTGAAATTCTCTTTCTAGCATTAAAATTTAATTCTGGAGTGTTATTTTGCATTTTTCTCACATCGCAGTGAAATTCTCTTTCTAGCAATAAAATTTAATTCTGGAATTTTATTTTGCATTTTTCTCACATCGCAGTGAAATTCTCTTTCTAGCATTAAAATTTAATTCTGGAGTGTTTTTTTCCATTTATCTCACATCGCGGTGATTCTCTTTATAGCAATAAAATATAATTCTGGTGTGTCAATATGCAATTTTCTCTGATCGCACTGTAATTCTTTTTCTAGCAATAAAAATAATTTTTGGGTTGCCATTTTGCTTTTTCTCACGTCTCAGGGAAAATCTCTTTTTAGCATTAAAATATTATTTTGTAGTGTCATTTTCTAACTTGTCCATCCTACTAAATTCTCTTAACTAAAAACTAAATTATGGTGGGTTAAATTGCATTTTTCTCACATCACACTGAAATTCTCTTTTTAGCAATAAAATTCATTTCTGAAGTGTCACTAGGCTTTTTTCACACATCGACTTTAAATTCTCCTTCTAGTAATAAAATTTAATCTTGGAGTGTCATTTTGCATGTTTCACACATTGCACTTAAAATATCTTTCTAGCAAAGAAATTATATTTTTGAGTGTCATTTTGTATTTTTCTCATACCGCACCTAATTCTTTTTCTAGCATGAAAATTCAATTCCGGAGTGTCATTTTGCATTTTTCACACATCGACTTGAAATTCTATATCCTGAAATTAAGATTTAATTCTGGAGTGTCAATTTGCATTTTTCTCATATCGCGCTGAAATTCTCTTTATAGAAATTAAATATAATTCTGAAGTGCCATTTTGCATTTATCTGACGTCGCAGTGAAATTCTCTTTCTAGGGATAAAATTTTATTCTGGAGTGTTATTTTGTATTTTTTTATCACATGGCACTAATATCTTTTTCTAGGAATAAAATTTAATCTTTGTGTGTCCTTTTACATTTTCTCACATCGCACTGAAATCCCTTTCCAGCATTAAAATTCAATTCAGGAATGTCATTATGTATTTTTCACACTTCGACTTGAAAATTATATGCAGTAGTAAAATTTTATTCTGAAGTTTCATTTTGCATTTTTCTCACATTTCACTGAAGTTCTCTCTCTAACAATTAAATTTTATTCTAAAGTGTCATTTTGCATTTTTCTCACATTTCACTGAAATTCTCTCTGTGTCTGAAGTTCTGAAGTGTCATTTTGCATTTTTCTCACGTCGCAGTGAAATTCACATGCTAGTAATAAAATTTTATTCTGGAGTGTCATTTTGCATTTTTCTCACATCGCACTGAAATTATCTTTCTAGTAATAAAATAGTAGTTCTCTGTGTCTGAAATTCTGAAGTGTCATTTTGCATTTTTCTCACGTCGCAGTGAAATTCACATGCTAGCAATAAAATTTTATTCTGGAGTGTCATTTTGCATTTTTCTCACATCGCACTGAAATTATCTTTCTAGTAATAAAATTCAATTCTGGAGTGTCATTTTTTATTTTTCTCAAATCGCACTAAATTCTTTTCCTAGCAATAAAATTTAATCTTAGAGTGTCATTTTGCATTTTTCTCACATCGCACTGAAATTCTCTTGCTAGCAATGAAACATAATTCTGAAGTGTCATTTTGAATTTTTCTCACATTGCACTGAAATTCTCTTTCGAGCAATAAATTTTAATCTTGCAGTGTCATGTTGCATTTTTCACACATCGCACTGACTCTCTTAATAGCAATAAAATTTAATCTTGGAGAGTCATTTTGAATTTTTCTCACATTGCACTGAAATTCTCTCTCTAACCATAAAATTCATTTCTGAAGTGCCATTTTGCATTTATCTCACGTTGCACTGAAATTCTCTTTCTAGCAATAAAATTTAATTCTGGAGTGTCATTTTCCATTTTTCTCACATTCTACTAAAATTCTCTTTCTAGGAATAAAATTTAGTCTTCGAGTGACATTTTGCATTTTTCCCACATCGCCCTAAAATTCTTTTTCTGGTAAAAATATTCAATTCTGGAGTGTCAATTTGCATTTTTCACACATCGCACTGAAGTCTCTTTCTAGCATTAAAAATCAATTCTGGATGTCATTTTGCATTTTTTCGCATTGCACTGAAATTCACTTCCTAGTAATAGAATTTAATTCTGGTGTGTCAATTTGCATTTTTCTCACAACGCACTGAAATTCTCTCTCAAACAATAAAATTCAATTCTGAAGTGCCATTTTGCATTTATCTCACATAGCACTGAAATTCTCTTTTCAGCAATAAAATTTAATTCATTTTTCTCACGTCGCAGTGAAATTCACATGCTAGCAATAAAATTTTATTCTGGAGTGTCATTTTGCATTTTTCTCACATCGCACTGAAATTATCTTTCTAGTAATAAAATTCAATTCTGGAGTGTCATTTTGTATTTTTCTCAAATCGCACTAAATTCTTTTCCTAGCAATAAAATTTAATCTTAGAGTGTCATTTTGCATTTTTCTCACATCGCACTGAAATTCTCTTGCTAGCAATGAAACATAATTCTGAAGTGTCATTTTGAATTTTTCTCACATTGCACTGAAATTCTCTCTCTAACCATAAAATTCATTTCTGAAGTGCCATTTTGCATTTATCTCACGTTGCACATAAATTCTCTCTAGTTTTGAATTTAGTTTAATGTTAAAAAAATATCTTAGGATTCGTTTTTTTTACGACCGTTTTTGAAATCACTGTCCGTTCAACAGGGGTTGTTCAGACGCATTTTTAAACGTTCAGAAAATTAATGACTGTCCGTGCGGTTTAATATCTCACTTAATCGTTCGTTTCTGTCACCCCTGAAATATATTGTGTTTCTAATGTGATTATCTCCGTGTCGCTCTTAAAGATGACTGTTCTCAATTTCTTATCAAGGCTTCAAGTCTCCAAGTGCTTCTAGCCAGATTCGTGAAGTGCTGTTCGCTCGTTGCAGTTTTCTGACAAATTATATTCGATATTGGAAAGTATTTTAATCTAAGACTCTCTCAATAGTAGACGAATTTTCCTTTCAGGTGAAATACCATCAAAAAAATAAGTCATTTTGAAGCCCTTTTTATATCACATTAGGAGCTAAAATAGTTTGGAATATTGGCGTGCGAGAGGTATTTCCTCAGAATTTGTTGCACATGTGGTTTGTGAAGTTCTCCAGATTATTTTAGCCTAGATTATATTTATTTTTAATTTGCAGTTATTAGGTATCGCTTAAATTACTGCTTAAACGCCCAGCCATAGGCTATTCGCATTGTGACATCAACTTGCACACAACTGAAATGGTAAGTTAAAATTATTTTGTGATCATCTTCGCAAACGCAGGCAACTTCGGTGACGGAGATGATCATCGAATTCAAATCCCTTATAGCGGCAATCATGCGATTTCATTTAAATAACGGGTTGATCGTTACGAAAATCTTTCCAAAGGTAGAAATACTCGTACTAGAAGACCGCGGAAGAAAACAGATCTGTATGTCTACTTGCGTGGATTATCCTGTCTAATAAAGCTTTTTCCTCCATCATATAGAAATTTTTATAATAAATACTCCCTAACCCCAAGAGTGTGGAATACGTATGATTAGTCCAAATTAACATTTCTTAAAGAATTCCAAAGAGCTAGTTACCAAGCAACGGAAAAAAACAGACAAATGGCGAAGAGCAATCAAAGGTCGAAAAACATGGAGACGGTGTGCTTCATTGCAATTCCAGTCCCGTAGATTGTTGTAATGAATGATGAATTAACACAGGCCTCTGCTTTCGTATAAGATGGAGAGAATGTGGAAGGGTAGAGGAAGGATAGGAGCAAAGCAATTGCTGTTCCGGAGAGGAGCAATGAATGAATGTTGACCACGTGTCCGTTATGGCCACAACGACCAAATGTTTCCTCGCTGGGGTGGGGGCTAATTGCAGCTTGCGTGTTGAGGGGGGATGTTGGGTGTTGGGGGGGGGGGAATGTTATTGCCGGAGGGAGGGGAGCCACGTTTGGGGGAAATTGAATTGGAGGCAGAGAGCCAGCCCAACCATCCGACAGTTAGAGGTGTCAGCTCAGGCGGTTAAGCAGCACTGTGATTAAGTTTTGGACTCACAGGGTGGATTTTTATCACCATCATCACGTTCGAATACTATAATCTCCATTACTTTATTGTCAAAGAATAAAATATTCGGACGGCATTTTCAAAAGCGGCAATTATCAAGTTGACTTGATTCTGAGCTCGCATGATGAGGTAAGTATTTCACAGTAAAATTTATATAAAAGTTCTTTGACTCTCTTAAGGTGATGATGTAAGTTGTAGATCGCTTTGCCTTGGTGGAACCTCATCGTCCCAGGTCGGGGAGCCATGTTGACCGCTCTGGGAATCGGTGAGCCGTTCACGATCTCGTGTTACTTTGCTCATCGTGAACCTCGGTCCCTCACCTGGTAATGGAGGGGCTAAACCAGGGCCCTGATTTTGCAGCTGAAGTCTGACCCAAATGGCCAACCTGGAACCTCCACGCGGTGAGAGTCGGGTAGGGCGCAAGCCCTAGCAGATACCAGACGAGGCCTAGACCCCTCGGCTTGCCAGGCTGGGGTGTGTCTTAGTAGTGTAATATACCATACTTTAAAATACATGTCAATTATAAAATTTAATGAGTTGGCATTACTTTTAATGAAAGAAGTTGACGAGTTGAGCTGCATTTGAGGTTATCGTTGATAAAATGGCTGTAAAGTACTTTTGGACTGTTGAAACAACAGAGCCATGAAAATCTGTACAACCAAAAACATTTAAAACTTCATCTTTGAGTAAATTATTAATTGCTTCACACGTTTCTGGTACCATCTCATGCATGGTGCACTGAGGAATACGGGTGCTGTGTATCAGAGTTCTGAAGTTCTCTCCGGCAACCAAAAATCACAAAGTGAGCATCAGATGACCTGGAGAAGTTCTTGAATGTGTGCCTTGACTTTTAGAAACGGTATTACTTTTGATATGACTTAATCAAAATTATTATCGCCCATCCTAAGTTAATTAATATATTTTTTCTCGGGAGTTCTTTTATTAGGATTTAATTAATTCGTTTATCATTACGTCTTCAAACCATGGCCAAACCATGGCGATTACGATGACTTTGTCTTTTTTTTAATATAATTGATAAAAATAACGGTACTCGGTTTAGTTGCATAAGTAAAGAATTCTTCGTCATCCATTTGAATTTCGCTCTTTAATAATGAAATGTTCCATCGTTCAAGGTGAAATATTCAACACGGAAAAAGTTGGCATAGAAATTTGACGTAGTGTTGTGCAAGTCTAAAATCTTTTATAATAGATGCTCCATTATCTTCTATAGAAGATCATTTGTAAAATATTTTACTATTTAACAGGGGCTTAAGACATGAATCTCCAGAGGCAACTCAGGAACAAACTCCAATGTGTCTAGCGGACATCTCACAATTAACGGCGGTATCATGATTACTATTGGAAATTCGCTGCTTTTTTTTTTTGAGACGGCGATGACCGATAGATGTCTCCTGTCCTAGATGAAGTTCTTCGTCATCGAGTGAACTTCAAATCGTGCCGCCTTGATGATTGGCGGATTCTAACATGCCCTTCTGTGCCGTTGATTCAACAATATAACCATTGAATCCAGCCCACAAGAAAAACTATCCAACGGCGACGAATCTGGGAACTATGAATTGGATCACTACGTCTACGTCTACGCTCTGCACTCCTTCATTAACACTGGAAAGAAACACTCTGGTCCCTATACTCTTTTCTTGTCATTTTTTCTCCGCGTGTGCACTTTGTGCAAGATTCTCGCCGCTTAAGAGGTGGTATTACTCACCGGCAGCTGTGCCCTTACCAATTGTATAAGCTGGCCCAAATTTTACCGCTGTCCATCGGTCGGATTGCCAAATTTGTGTTAGGCTGGCTTTGGCTGGCTGTATAGGAGCGTCTAACGTCCGCAAACGTTTTCGCACAATCGCCTTTTCGCCTCATCAAGATTTCTCATCACTTTCATCGCCAGCATGTTCTCTCAAACGCGTGCCACAATGCTTTTTTCATCATTCGCGAGCAAAGTGTGCGGATCTGTGTTAACCATCGTCCACAACAATCCTAACATTGGCTTGCCGCTGCTCTCAACTCAATTCTTATGTCAGTTTATCTTTTTTTTGTATTTCTTCTCTTTAGCATCCTTGTTTACTTGTTCCTTGGATGTCATTCGAGGTCTTCCTTTTCCGTTCTTGCCTTCCACTTATCCCTCGACGAGTGTCTTCATCATGCCAGTAAATTTGATTTGCCTTTTTCTTTAAAAGGCCTACTTTCACTTGCCTTTCTCTCCTCTCTTCTGAAGACCCCCGCATTACTCACTCGGTCGATCCATTTGATCCGCATCATTCTTCTCTAAAGGCTTTTTTACACCTATGAGTTAATGTCTCGAGTGGTTTTTGTGGACCGGAACGGAACATGTGCGAATGCTTGAACCAAATTAGAACAGAAATTAGAACAGGTTCTATTTTCTGTGCATGTATTCGCACAAGTTGGGTGGCTATAACACGGTACATTATCGTGTTCAATATGATTATTTCCAATATTTAAATATTGGCCATTATCATAGGACCTATTCACGTTTTAACTTTTTAAATAGTGTACATCCTGTAAATAATAAGAAATGACACCATGGGGATTTGTCATGAGTCATGTTTGAATGTGGTCAGTTTTTACTCTGGTCTACGCGTCGCCCCATTTACATTCTCCGAGAAGGAAAAACTTCAACGTCGCTAAGTACCAAATATTATCAAATAAATAAATATCGTAAGTAATGTGACCAGTCCTCCCGTGTCCATAGTGAAACCTTGAGATGACCTTGATGTGAGTTTTTTTGGGCAATGTATCCTTTTGAAAAGTAAACGATCTTGCAAATGGGTCAATCCAATCGAAAATTTTAAGTATCCTGACATTCGTGAGTCCATTTCAATATTTCAGAGCGTTACAAATTTTCTGTAATGATTATCCTGTGAGCTGTTTGAGATTTGGAGTTGTAGGCTTAGTTTGTTTCAGCTTTTAAGAACACTATATCTTTCAGAGCGACACGGAGAATGTATAAATGGAACGTGAAGAAATAATTCCATAAAAATGGATTTCTTTTTTAATTTTCTGAGATTTGGGTACCCAGGCATAAATGCAAGGCAGATGTATGCTCTGAAAGCGTATGTAAAATTGTATGTAAATGTAAATTGAACTTGAGTCGCCCGACACTCACTCACCATTTGTCGTCCTTACCCGCCCCAGCGACGGAGGGTCGCCTTCGTTTGTTTTACTCGGCTTCTGGTTTTGTCGTGCGTGGCGCTCTGCGCGCCCCCAGGGGTCCACGGCGACGATTAAGAGAGAGTGGGTTGAAAAAAAACACATTTTTCAACCCCCCCCCCCAATTACCAAAAGAGTCGCTAATAAACGCATCCCCCCGAAATTAATTCCGAGTTGTCGCCCGTCAGCTGTTTCTTTTTTTTGCGTCCCTCATTTAAAATTCATCATTGCTTTTCCACTTTTTCGCCCCAATATTAACGCCCAAGAAAATATGGACTCGGGCTTCAACTACCCCTGTGATGATGTTATTCCGCGGCACATAAATGCAATTTGGTTACCAATGTTGTGTAAAATTTTCAATCAGATTTTTTCTGGTTGGAATAGGTTTTGAGTTATTCCGCGTGCATTTTTAAAATTCGGTCCATAATGTTGCACATAGCAATTGCGTCCTGTGCTACAATTTGGTTTTTCTATTAGCTCTGTTTCTATGCTAACAAAAATTAATGATTTGTGAGGAAAAAAAATTTTGAGTTTTCACTTCATACATTATTTGTTTCAATTCTGTTGTCTTTCTGTTCACATCATAAATTTTTCTGTTAAAATGATATTTATTATTTATAATGAGAAATACTGGTTTTTCACTTCTTATGAGAATGAATAAGGTTTTTGTTTTTCCACGTATAATTTTGTTTATAATACAATATATAATATAATATATATAATATTTATATATAATATATATATTTATAATATAAGCAATTTGGTTTATAATACAATATTTATAATATTATAATATATATACAGGAATAAGGTTTATTTGGAAGTTCTACATTGAGTAAAAATATCCTTTTTATTCGTTCTTCTCTTCTTATTTAACAGAATTGTATGATGCGGTACATTAATCAATTCGGAGTTTTCACTTCGCGTGAGATTGAATTAGTTTTTTTTTATTCTTCCGCTTATATAAATGGAATTTGGTATATAAATTTTAATTGTTGAGTTAACCGTTAGTAAAAATTTCTCTCATCTGACTTCTACGGTTTTATTACTTATATATTTTTGGGCGTTAGATAATATAAATCCTAATTATTACGACTAATGATCTAAAATGAGTTTTTTATTTTAAATATTTTTATTTAATGCAGCCAATGTTATGAAGATGAATTTAATTTTTATTTTTATTTTGATTGAAATTTTCACTGGATATGATTTGGAATAGGTATTGAGTTATATATTAGTATTTATATTATATTGAGTACATATTAGTGCCTATATAAGTGAAAATCGTTGCATTATGTTATAAATGGAGGGTCTACCTTTACTATAAATTTGATTATGCAACGTTCAATATTTTAAGAGAAATAAAAAAATGCCTCATATGAATAAATTTTGAGTTTTCCCGTCGTATGAGATTGAATAAGTTTGAGACATTTCATCTATCAGTGGTGTTTGGTGGATAACGTTGCATAGGAAAGATCTTCCGTAAGGATAAATTTCCTTTTTTTACGTTCTATGGTTCTATCATAACTGACTTTTTTCCGGCGTGAAATAAAAAAATTCTGATGCATCGAGGGTTATATATTAACGTTACGTTTTTAACATTTATATTTTCTGCATTTAATTTTTTATGTGAACATAAATTTATTACGTGCAATATTATAAATATTTTGAGTTTTCACCTCGCGTGAGATTGAATATATTTTGAGTTAGGTAGTACACCTGCATTAATGAAATTTGGTGGTTAATTTTGTTTAGGGGAGTAAATTTTTTAAAGTAAAGTAAAATCTTATTAGTAAAACTTTATACTCCTATGTGAGTATAAAGTTTTACTAATCTGATCAGGCAGATATTAAAAAATGACGGATTGCAAATTCTGCAGAATCAGTGTGCATTTTATGTGTGGTAAATTCTTTCCTTGTTATTCTAAATTTTGACAATATTGACTGAGCTTAAAATGGTATATGATATTAATATTGAACATGATAATCTAATAATATAACTGTTGAATTGGAGCTTATTTTAAACCGTTAAATGGGAGCGTGTTGGCTTCTGATCCAGGGGTCCCGGGTTCAAGTCCTGAGTGAAACCTTCGGGCGCACCCAAACTAAATACTCGAATTGCGAGGTGAATCAGATAAAGGAAAGGAACTGCTGAATAAAAGTGGTATGCGTGGACTTCACCCGCCTGTGGCCTAGTATGTGCTGAGCCTTACCCTCACCGATCTAAACCAACCTATTCGAGAATCCAGACTAGCAATGCGCCAACTATTGGCCGAATTCGGAAGTAGAGCTCCGAGGATACCTAAGGACAAATCATTGGCATTTCTGGAAATTTACTGATTTATCTAATTATATTTTTGTTAAAAAGCCATCATAACGTCGCAAGTAATATATTTTAAGCTATCATATTCATGTAAAATGCCTTTTCAGTTGACATTTTTTGCTACAGTTCATCATTTACTGGGACGGTGGTTTGTTTGTTTGATGCACTTGGGGTAACCGACGTATTGCACTTTCTCTTTTCTAGCCTGCTAATAATAGTGTTTTTAATCGTAGTCACACATTTATGGTCATTGGGAACCCTTTGAGTAATAGCCGTGAGATAGTAGAGGATACTTCAGCTAAAAATTATTATTTCCTTAATCTTAACTGCGATTTGTCGTTGCCTGTGGGAATTGAAATACCTCCTCAAAGCCAAGAAAAATCTTCCTTCACATTTTCTACTTTAATATTCGCAGTGGTTCGTACTACGCCTATGTTATCATCACAACAATATCCTCGATGCGTCAGCCATGTTGGCAAATTACGTCACTGCCTTCAGCGCCGCCATCGGTGATTTGAGTATCGAATAGGTCAAATCCCTGAGAGAGTATTAGTATAAATGTATATTAATAATAATTACTCATATTGCAGCTCGACCAAAAAGCTTCGTCGCAACCGGACCGGACCGAGGACGCAGAGGCAATACAGGTGAATACATCGTCAACAACTCCTGCTTCATCATGGACACTGGGTGAAGTTTCGCCGTTTTCCCCCATGTCTCAGACGAATGTCGGACCAATCCCGGAGGAAAGGAGTTCCAGATGTTTTTATAATTACCATATCTGCTATAACTTCGCAAACATTGCATAAATGATTACAAATTGTAGCATGATCTGAATTAGAAATATCTACCAAGAGTCAAAATTTCGCGTTTCTACTTGAGATGGTTCTATCTTAACTGAAATGTATGCTCCGTGAAACAAATAAATAGTCTCACCAGATATCAGTTTTTAAAGTTTTTTTAAATTTACATTCCCAGAATTTATACAAAATTTGGTGGTTAATGGGGATTTTCTACCACGAAAAAAAATTCACTGTTCTACGTGGAATGGTTCTTATGATACTGTGTATGGTAATATGGTTTGTTAAGATTGTCCGTGGTATGGTTCTCGTGTTATAGTTACCTTAAGTTTTTGATGCTAGATATAAATTAGATTCCATTCCCGTCACTTACCTCTCCCCTTCCCCTCCAATCACCCGACCACAAAGTATATATACCGGCAAATTCTGATGTGTATCACTAGTCTTGAAAATGGTACAGTGTAACCGAATCTAGTCGGCAATAAAGTGTGTGTTTTTGTAGAAAAGCTAAGAAATTTCCTTCCAGACATTATTTATCTAGCTAACTTTTTTCTGCGAAATAAATACTTGATTTTCATGGCTAGTGGGTTGGAATACGTTGTCAGATATTTGGCGGAAACGTGAAAATATGCGCTTAATGTACGAGGGTCATTCTTTCATAATATTACAAAATTATGTCCATGGACTGCATTGAAAAAGAAACTGGTAAGTAAAAAAGAAACAGGCATATTATTTTATGCACTCTTTTCCTAATTTTAGTGACAAATTAGAAAAGAAAAAAATTATATTCCCCAAATTTAATGTCCACAGACTATGATTCGTCATGTCCGTGGATACCCCCACATAGATTTTGGAAGAGGTGTTTATTGTATTGACAAACTTTACTTAATAATTTATTATAACATCTACGATTAAACAAGTTACAACAATATAAACATTCCAAAGCAGTCTTTTTTGGGTTGCCTTATTTCATAATATTTATTATAAAATAAAAAAACATAAGTCCTACCGAAAAAAGCAATGTCCGTGGACACACAGGAAAAAGGGATTCATCGGGTATGGTGGCAGCCCTGAACAATCAGTGAGTAGAGAAAGATCAGCCCCCTCCAACTCCCGGCCGCTAGGTGGCCCCAAAAGCTCCGTGCGAGGGAATCTCCGATAGATGGTGCTAGTGGGTGTTTGCGCGTCCAGCATTACGAAATTGCATTGAACCAAATACAATACTTGATCGCTGGAACAACGAATTTAAAATGCCTTTAACTGAATTGAACACTAAGAAGCAATTTAATAGCCTTTTAATTTCATTGACAGCCAGTTAGAAAGTCCATGTACAAAAAACATTGCCTTTACAAGAAATTGAAAATGAGATGTTGTCGTCTGCTAGCAGTCGTATTTTATTAGCTCTACTTCGTAAAAAAGAAGTTATTTGCGTCCTGATCATCATATATTTATCGCTAACGGCATACTGCCTGACATATAATTATCAAGGTATCGGTCCCCCTAAAAAAAATTGGCGATACAGACAGTCGAGTCGGCGTTTCCTCCTCCAAGGAACTCCAGCGCAATTATGCTGAATGGGGAAATAAGTTTTGGCTGCAGAAATCTCCTTTAAACTCTCATTAGGTCACCTTAAACAGGCAATCCTAAACTGGTAGCTACGAGGATACGGTTATCTCCGATTCAGAAATTACAAGATCCGCAATGAGAAAAACTGGCCCAAAATTAATTACTGAAAGCTTCACATAACGACTCATATTAAGATTAGATTAAGACTTAATGGTTATTCTGAAATGGAAAATGTACGTTTGGGAACCCTAATTAAGACTTTAGGCACAACAAAAACACCTTGCTAAATTCTTAACCCAAGAAAGTCACAGAAATACACATCACAAGATCAACCGAAACATCAACCAATGTAAAGGAAAAGGGGACGTCTGGGAACGGTAGTTGAAGGAAGTGATTGTTGTTAAATTTAAAATGCATTTATTCATGAAAGCACAAGCACTATCATTAACACTGTACAGGCGAGCTTAAAGGATAAGGGCAAAGGTTGGAAGTGTGAAAAATGTAAATAAATCTCGAAGTTCATGAAGATTTGAGGGTTTTCCACGGTTGTGGCAGTATCACTTCCACCAAAAGATCTGGAGATGAATGACCGCCTAGAAATAGAAATTTTTCAAAATTAGGCAAAATTTAAAAAAATATATTTAAAAAATGAGTAGCAATCCTAGGTCGTATCAGTTATAAATGTGGAATGACAGTACTTTTACCACGAAAAATCTCCACAGTTAGCTAATAATGGTGTTACAAGAGGTTATGTCACACCAAAAATGTGAGGCTTTGAGGCACGAGAAAAATATCATAATGAAAGGGTGGGGCCAAATTTTCGATTGCAAATATCAAGAGCTAAATTCATCCTTTCAATTCTTAATATAACCACCATTTACTCTATTCTCATGACTTCCTTTTTTATTCTTCCTTTTTTATTACCCCTGCCCCTTCTCAGCAAAAAATATCCTGACCACATTACTGTTGTTGCACTTTGTTTACAACTACAACAATTTCTAAACTGCAATGGCAGCAAATCCACAGAAGTAAAAAAAATATGAAATTATTTATATCTCAACATCCGTAGGCGGATCACCGTTAGTCCGTGTATATTATTGTCCGCTAAACAACATCAATACTTGCATAAAATGAGCATGGATGCAAGTATAACTATCGCTAGGGCGCCATAAATCTTATCCCACCAAATAACAGAAGCTACCATTATAATTTCACTGTCATTAAGTCCTAAAACTAGAGTAGGATGCACATTAACACTTTCACCATGATCATAAAAACATAAATTCACTGCACAACTGTATCTAATAGGAATGAAATAATACAAGTTTTCAATTCGTGGTGGAGCGATATTTTTCCTCCTCTTTCTGTACTGACACAAAATTCTTCACTAAATATCTAAAGCCATCAATTAATTGCAGAGCGAGCTACGAAACCACCTAGGTTATACAATTGTAATTAAGTACAATAACACAATTAGTAAAAACTGATTGAACTATGCCTCCACGGCAACATGGCATGATATTATTTCGGTATTATGTGAATAACATGAACCAATGATTTCCCGCGAAGATAAAAATAAAAATTTCCGTAAATAAATATCGGATGCTTTGCCATATCCTCTTTAAAAACAAGAGAAAGGATATGCATAGAAGAGTAAACAAAGCCGCCATTGCAGATACCGCAGTATTTCCGCTATCTATTTGCACCGCTAATTTATTCTTAGCGAATAACACATATTTTCAACTAAAAAACGAGGTCACTTAGATCTAAAACCACGAAAAAATTACCAAATTAATGATAACAGAGCCATAAAACTAACATCGGTAACCCACCGCATTTTGAGTACTTACCACTGCTTTGAAAAAACTTTTATTTTCAGCTCAGCATTCCTTCCTGGTTTTCCTGTATCTTGTAGAATTATTAGACACATATCAAAAGCGCGATGCACGAACCATCTTCAAATTTAATAGCTTTTTAGCAATATAACACATCTTCCAAGTGATGAGCTTCGCTGGTTCACCATTGAAATGTATGTAACAGCAACGCGATACTGGGCGCGCGACAGGCTCGCAGCGCCACTCTGTAATGAACTAAAAAAATTGAATAACGTGGGAGGATTTTGGGACCAGCCAACCAGCAGCGTAACAGCCGAGTTGGAGGGGGCTGAGAAAGATACTGTCAGCTATATTCAGTTGTTTGAGTGTATACTTGCATTAGTGAATGTTTTTACGATGGAAGAAAAATTTTGGTTCAGTCTTTTGAAAGAGCCAAGATCATCAGCCATGTACGTGGACAGGTAAAAATTAGTAAAAGTAAAATATTTTACTAATTAAAATTGAGATAACTTTTTCAGCTATGAAATGCAAGTTCAATGTAGTAAGGACAGTGCCCTAACTTATATTAGGTCCCAACTATAACTTAATTTAGAGGAAATAGGGAAGTGCACTAATTTTTTTTATTGCTGAATTTGAAAGTTTAGCCTAAAAAAGAAACATTAGTATAGTCACTTTTATTTTCTGCATCTGGGGTATGCACTTTAAAACGTTTTGAAAGTCGGAAAATTTCATGTTACGCTGAAACACAGTGCCTCCATCTTGATTGAGATGTGACGTCACAAGGCAGTAGTCACCAGTGGAGTATCGCTGAATTCCGTCGCCTTCTTTAGCGCGGCGAGAGTTTCCGGGAATCGGTGGAGTTTGCTTCCTAAAAATGTCGTCTAGTACCGAAAACATGAATTCAAAATAGAATTATAAATGATTTTTTGTTCCAAATTTCATCTCGACGTCGAAACAAAAGCCTGGAGAAGATATTCATTCCCGTGCCTTAAGCACAAGCTATACGGAATAAATGGTTCAAGGCTGCTCCTGACTCTTACCTATCGATGATATTCTGTTTTGAAGATCATTTGAAGGTATTCTAAGATCAAATTGATATTTATATTATAATAATTTACTTAATAGGTACCTCAGTCACATCAGAAAGTGTGTTGAGTCAAAATATAGCATCTTCCGCGTAGACCTACGTAATTTATAAACTGAAAGTAGTTTGGTTAAAGAATTATGGCAAAATGCGTACTTTGCCCATGATATGTGCATATATGATAACAAACGATTTTTGTTAAAGTTAATCTTTATTTGTTGAAATTAGTACATTTATAGGTGATACAGATATAAAGATACACGGCAGGTCGCGCGGCGTAATTTGTACTCCACTGGTGACGGGTTCATCTTGCTGATCCAAAAAATTAGCTACAATACCTCGAACTTTGAAAACTCGCAATATAGGCAGTCAAAGTACATTGTAAGAATACACGAGACCATTATAGCCCAGAATGTACGTACAATGTCGAAATCCTTGGTTTTCAAAGATTGACGTATTTTATACGCCAGCGCGCCCGGTCCAGGGTTATCAACTTTTATTTCATCCTATTTGTTAGTTGAAATTATATTTCAGAATGGTTCTTTTAGCACTGCTACTGAGGTAAACTGGTAGGTACTGAGTACAAGGTACTGAGGTATGTACTGAGTAAGTAAACTCCCTTTGGAGTAATGTGAATTACAAGTGTTCGAGATATATGGCATTTTATATTCGCTTTGTGTTCTTATTAATTATGCCTGTACGCATATTGTTGCTTGCCGCGAGCCTTTAATGGTATGTGCTCTTGCAAGAGTGGTTTTCATTTTTAATGTGGAAGTTGGTCAGTATAAGCAAAGAAAAAATTAACATTTTAGCGCACACCAACCCTTGTAGTCATCGTATCTCTGCGTTTGTAATGACACTGCTAAAATACCTAAACGCCATAATGATGATTTAAAAAATTGTCTCATGTCAATGATTGCTGCAATTATAATTAATGATAAACTTGATGCCGTATGATCACAATGAAGACAACAAAAAATAATGCCATGACGCAGTCTTGAACCACGGTCCTTCGGGTGAGACATATCCTTCGAATCGCGCACGCTACCACTACCCTAACTGACCCATGAGGAAACAAAGGACATTTTGTATTTATAAACATAACTTGTAAAAAGTAACGCATGAAAATTAATTAATTACAGCCTAACTAACGCCCTAATTGAAAAAGATGCAGCAAGGTACGCGGTCTCCCCTTGTTAGCCTTAACGTCTCGCTTTTCTATGGAGCGTTGAACCTGTCCTCCTCATTCAAAAATTCAGTAACCATAGCTACATCAAAGTTTGGTATACCATTTATAAATCGTTGGAATTTTCCTTCTCCCAACCAAGATTATCTTTTCTTGAACCCATCCTGGACAGCGAACCATTGCAACAACCAGCCAGCTCGGAAATAAGGCTAACATCCCATGATTCTAGTTGCGAAGGGCGAACGTTCCGGCCGGCGTGAATACATACGCAACGAATAAGTCTTGCAGCAAACGTCTGAAATAGGTTTATTAGTTTGACTCGGTTCTTACAGAAAACGTTTTGGCATGATAAACGGCATTGTGTCAAAATATACCCAGCGAAAAATAAATACCATCATCTATTTATTAAAGATTCAATGTGCTACTCTTTCCAAACTTGAAGTTGACACGTAAATGAATATTAATATATTACGCAATGATGAAGTCATTTACTCAAAAGAGAAGCATCCACATATATATTCTGAAGATATTTTATGACAGCAAAAAACGGATACCCTCAAATTCTGTAATTTTTCTATGCACTAATAGTGGTATAACTAAACGGTGTAGAAGCTGCCTTCTGCTACTGCCTTGTGACGTCACGGCCAATATTCAACATGGACACCCGTTTTCGCGGCCTTTGAATTTTTCCATATTTCAGACGGTCATCTCGAATAAAGTATTCACTATTAGGATTTAAACTGTGGTTTTACGACATTAAGTTATTCTGAACTCTAATTTAAAAAATGTGTTTGGTGCATTTGAAACACTAGTGCACTTCCCTATTGTCATGTTCGTGGACATTATGTTCGTGAAATCTGCAGTCCATGGAAGTCACAGACGGTAACGGACATGATGATACCTACACTATGACTATACATATAGAATATACGATGACAAATTTTTAAAAAAATTTCTCGTCAGTAAACGCAGTATTCCTCTTCTGCTATATCCGTGGACATATAAATCATTTCCGCAGACAGCAAAAAAGTAGCAATAAAAAAAGTGTAAATATTACTAACGATCTCTGCCACTTACGTCATTAGATTGTATGATTTGGCAAACTGTAATTACACAATTTTGGTGGTCAATAAACAATAATATTTTTTTTATTTTGCCTGTAGAAAATGTACATTTTTTGGAGATTGACCCTCGAGAGTTCTACTATGAGCAAAAATTTCACGGTTCTACGTACAATAAATATTTGATGCGTGCTATATATAAATTCTGGATTTGTACAGGATATGAGTTTGAATACTTTTTGAGTTATTCCGGGCACAAGTATAAAATTTGGCGGATAACGTCATATTGTATTAAATAAAAACTTTTGGGGTCTGTCGCCGCGTCGAGTTTTGGGTGGCCCCAGCGTTTCCCGACCGATGCTGGTCGCTTTACCAAGGGAATATGTTGGAAGTTTATTTGTTGCCAGAATAATCAGTTGATTTTGTGCCAGATTCCTTTGAGAATGCGACCAGCATCGGTCGGGAAACGCTGGCTGGGGCCACCCAAAACGCGACGCGGCGACAGACCCCAAAAGTTTTTATTTAGCATGACGAGTGCCCGCGAAAATTTTAACGAAGAATAACGCTATAATGGGAAATTCTATTAAGGAAAATATAATATTCCATTTTATAAAATAATTCTAAATATTAAATTCCATACATATTAAATATTCTATTACGGTACCTAGCCATGTCATTGATTTTCAGGCCAACTTCGTGGGATTCTTTGGGTTAGGAAAAGATAATATAATGAGTATAAACCTTTTATGCAATGAAGACAAAATTTTACATATTTGCCAAAAAAAATCCTTATCTTTGAAAGAAATCAGCGCTTGCTTCTTCAATTGAATTTTTTAAGTCTTTTGATGTCCTCTTAAAATATGGGTAAAAAATGAAAAGTTAGTTCCAAGAATTTTCATTGACACTTTCGCGGATGGTGATTAAAAACTTTCAGGGGTATTTCGCGTCGTCGTCAATGTTTGGGTGCCACGCACACATGTACACGCCCTGGAAGGGTTTGTCCTTGACAATCTGTTGAGGACGCGTTACTTGAGAAGACCTCGCTCTCTCTTCCTAATCCCAAATATTCTATACCCTGTACAACTTATTCCATTTCGCAATCCCCCTTGCTTCGTCCGTGTCCTTTTGCAGCGCTTCCATCAGCATGTGCAGTTTCTTCTCGCAGTCCGCGGTGTTCATCTGGTGCAGCGGTGAAGTAGGCGTGGTCAATGGACCCAAAAAGTAAATTCTCGTAAAAAAAGTGAGAGGAAAAATTTGCATTAGCGTTTTCTAAACCTTAGCAGTTCACTTTAGAATTTAAAATTTTTGATGTACAAGTTAACATTCCCGCAATTGGATTCTTGTATATCTTAATAGATAAATATTTCTCAAAAGTTTCTTGAGACAATCATCTCCAGCCTCCAGGAAGTCAAAATATCATTATCCGCTTTTCTTTTGTGCTAGCTTGCATCTTGACCGTTTGAGCTGATTCCCCCGCTTGGAACTAATCCTGTGTCGGTGATTTTATGAGCGTGTCAAGAATTGAGAGTCTGCATCCATTTGGTCCATTCCCGCAATCCAAAACAGTGAACCCGGACCGAAGAAAAACGTCGTCACAGACATTGGGATATCATCACATTCCATTCGAACATGTACCAACCCAACCCGACGCTGGGTCTAGTACTTTGGATTTGAAGAACACTCGCGCCAAATATGCCGGGTTGAGCAGCACAATTGCACTTAGGAAACGCGGCAAGGAGATTCTCATCTCAAGGAAATATCTTGTTGTAAATTTGCCAGAAACGTGAAAAGTTGAGGAGAACGAACATGAGAGAGGGAAGTAGAATACCTCAGTATTGGAAAAAGCTCAAAGTATGCGCGAATCATCCACGCGTGTTTAGAAAAGTATATTTGGAATACAAAACATAGGAAAGTTAAACAACCCTTAATTTGAATTCTGCAAAGCGTTTACGCAAAAAAATACTGCGAGGTGCATTTCGTAGCTGAATTCAATGTTTTGAGTGTTTTACTTTGTTACGTTGTAATCTGATTTATATAATGAGATTTTAATAATGGTATAATGAGATATTTACCACTACGTTTAATTGAATCACTTTGAATATATCATTTATTGGTCGTTGTCTTTGACGCCATGATAAAATTTTTTTGTGCCCCGTTTTTCATTCTGAATACAAGATTCATGGTTCCATGGTATTCGTGGCTCTTGAGTAATTTAGTTATCTGCTCAACCTGAAATATTACAACCTTTCTGTGAAAATGTTCGGCAAATCCATTAATTATTTAGTCCTGACGTCATTTCGACGCGAATCGTTACAATTAGGCCAGATATAAATTCTAGATACTGCTGTTAATTATAATATTAATATGTCTTTATTGACACAAAAATGCATTGTGTCAAGGTTCTAAAGGTTCCTTTTTTTTATTTGAATGCAAAATGCATTCAAATAAAAAAAAGGAACCTTTAGTTTACCATTAAGCACTTTTCAGCTCGTGACATCATTTAAAGAAATAATTTTTAATAAGTTCAACAGATTCAGGCTTCAATTGGTGGAAGTTAGACATATTTAAGTAAATGAAAGATCGTAGCACTTTTCCACAAGAATTATTGTGGAAATTCTTGTGGAAAAGTGCTACGATCTTTCATTTACTTAAATAATTTTTAGCAAAATTTTCCATTTTTTATTTACAGTAGGTACCCCATTACAATGTTCTATAAAATATGCCGTTTAAATATCCAATATACAATGAAATATATCAATTCAATATAAAATGTTAGAACTGGCAATATTCGTAAATGTATCCGTATTTCAACTCAGTACAATTTTCTTTGATTTTTTTCATAATATCATACTTCAATCAACCATATTTATTTTTTACCTTAATTTCATTTCTTGTGTTGAGTTTACTTAAATTACTAGCTATCTAATATTATTATTTTGATACTACCACTTTGAATGTGTTTTATCCACATATTGTATATAGTTATAGCAATAAGTTATAAAATAACGTATTATTATTTGCAGCACGATGACGAAGACCCAGGACAAATAATTTGCGGACCGCGCTGGACTCGAAGCCATGATCACTCGCGTCCGAGCACTGCTAAAGCCAAAGCGTTCGTCCAGAGAGCCTCTCATCCCCCAGGCGACGACAAGAGAGATGTGGTCCAGATGTGCAGCCTCCGTCTTAATTATGAACGAGTGCTGTTTGTGGTTTGGAGGGGGGGAGGGGCGCGCTCAGATGTCCCGACGCTCCCCAAAACAGCAGCAATTACGGGCTCTCAGAGTGCGCCACTTAGCCGCGATTACAATTTCACGAGGGATGCTGCTGCCGCTGATACGAAACACACACACCCCCTCCCTCCCCTCCCCTAAATGATGACGCCAACATCCGGAAACAACTCCCATCTCGCACCGCAATCAAACGAACACCTCGTGCCCCATTAGACTGCTCTATCGCGCACCTATTTGACATCGCGTTCAACGCTGTCGGGAGCATGCCTAGACAATCGAGGGGTTACGAAGGCGCAAAGTACACTTGAATCAATATTAGTAAAATTAGACATGGCAATATTTCCACTGAGTTTTATTATGACACCACGCGTTTTGTCGTTACAAACACTTGATAACTACTAATAAGTACTAAGAACTTCCACCATATCGTGCCTCACATCATAAAAGATACTTGAATCAACTTAAGTTGATTTCGAGTTCACTTGATGACGTAGGACGATGATCTTGCGGGAAAAATCTCCAACGGAGGAGACATTTAGCGGGCATCGCCGAGTGAAAAACAAGTGCGCATCGAATTTTCAATTGTGCCAGCTTAATATCTCCTGGCATTGGAAGAAGTTCATCATGAAGAGATGGTTTCCCCACGTCATCAAGTGATCTCGTGCCTAGCGAGGAGTATTCAGAAGATAGGGAGAATTGGAGGCAGGCAGTTGGCGAGGCTGAACACCACCTAAGCTCATGGAAGTAAGTAAGAGTAAGTTTATTTTCATTCAACTTCCAGTCTTTTTGTTCAACAGTTTTCATTCAGAATTTATATCAAACGTTTGATGAATTTATATTCCATGTAACTAATATTTATTGCTCCTTAAAAATTTTAAAATTGATATCAATTTATCATATCATTGATACCAATCCAATTTTGGAGCTTTAGGTGACCCTAGAGATTATTGAAGGCTGCTGTGGGGATCACCTTCAGAACACTATCGTTATTCTGTGAAAAACAAATAAAGGCTTCTAGATGAGTTAAGTACTATACATTCATAGTGATTTTGATAAATACGATGTACAGTAAAGATACATAAAAGAAAAAATAACAATGACATCGAAATCAAATTGAAAAAAATGAAAAAAGGAATATGGTTTGAAAATACTTTTAAGAGTTATCCCCTAATATATGTTTTGTTGCTAAAGAGCTAATGGATCCAGAAAGAGTTATAAATGCTTAAGGAAGGTATATTATATGTCTTTGATTGTTTTTGTCTAACAGTTGTAAAATTTGGCCCCAAGAAAAGAAACCTTCGTTTAAATAAGCTGATTTTTAATTAAGCGTGCTTTGCCAACACCTAGTCTAGATGGTGTTGGCTTTGCCCATCAGCGGACCGTAATTGTTGTTGGCTCCATTTCTATTATTTTAGTACTATTTTTGTATTGAAGGAAAGTGGATGCAAAAATTTAGTAATTGGAAGAGCATGAACTGTGTTGAAAATTTGAAGAACTCAATTATTTGAATCTTTTCCCTGTTTCCGCAATGATACAAATAATCTACCCATAAATTCGGCGTAAGTTACTTAAAAAAGCAAATAATAGAGTCAACATTTCAAAATTTTTTCTCGAATTTAAGTAACTGAAAAAGGAAAAAGAAAAAATTTCTCCAAGGGATTAATGATTTTCTGGAGTGAATCAAAAAGTTGAAATTAGCGTCGAGTATTAAGGAACGCTAAAATGCTTTTTTCATGAAATTCCGCATCAGTGCGCCGATCCATAAAATGGCAATGTACGCGTCATCTTGACGAAGGGTACTTTTGAAAAAATGAAGAGACCAAATGAGAGGGCGGACCAAATGCTTCAACTCATGAGAACCATCTTTAGGCCTTCGTGGGCTCCGAGTCTCAATCATAGCAAATTAAATCACTCTGAAAACTTCCTCACGGTGATCCATAACATTAATCGGATGAATGGTACTGCAATGAGTAGAGAAGACAGTATCAGTTTCTATGTACAGTCATTTTGATATGCTTTACGACTTGCGACGGATTCCTCAGAAGTCTGTATCTCTTCTCTATTATAAGCTGAATTTTAATTAACACTTTGAAGGAAACATGATGTCACTTACAGTTTACTTACACTATTGTCCTTGCTCTTTATTATGAATACAATGGGGACGACATGAGTGTTTCTAAATGTTCACGAATGTTTATGAAAATTTACTACATTATATCAACATAATAATTTAACCTCATTTGAAAAAGGCCACATTGGCGCCCATGCGATGCCACTCCATGTGACGTCACAGGCACCGAGATGCTATATGAGTAGATTGGAGTTTTACATCGTCTGAGATTACCGATGCATGCATGAGGCACACAGCTCAGGGAAACATCTCTTAGTAATCACCTATTAAAATCGCCTACGGTCGGAAAGTTTCCTTCGTTTGATAGGGTATTGATAATCCTTATTTATACCTGCTAGCAGGGTACTCTACGCTACCTGCTAGCATCCTGCACCGTAGCGGCGCTCATAGCCTCGCACCAAGGTGGCCTCACATGGCGGTGGCCAGGAACCAGAATGACGTCACACGGGCTTTTCCCAGCATTCATACTTAGCCGTCGCGTTCTCGCTCGCTTGAAATTTTTCCCTTTTCATTTAATCGCGACAAATAGATATCGTCATTTAAAATCTAAAAGTGTGAAATACGAACTCCAGGAGTAATAATCTTTCGATTTAGGCAATAAAAAAACAATAGGAGACCACCCTTGAGGCCTTACCTCAAGTATATGTGATTATCTCTGCTGGAATATCGTCTATTCCTGATGCCTTCATCTTTCACAGCGTGTCCCTTCGCTACCATGTCCCTCTCCGATAATATTTGCTCTGAGTTGGCCTCCGTTGCATAACTTCACAAAGAATACAATAATAGAAAAAATTAACAATGTAAAAATTAGTTAAAAATTAAAGGAATTTAAGTAAATTAAATTAACATTTAATTAAATTAAATGAACATTTGCATTCACATTTTACATATTTTGTGAATTTAAGCGGCATATCCGTAAGGTGAGCACTGCGTTTTATCATCATTGCATTCAATACCACGTGACATACATTACGCGGGGAATGGGGTCGGATTGTGATTGCGTGGTTTGGTTGTGGCGTTTGGTTGTGTTATGGGGGAGAGGACTTCTTTATCGCAGCTGGGCGTGTCCGAGGAGGGATTTTTCAGTCGAGGACATATGGAATCGCCAATGGAGTTTCCCTTTTTAAAGACGGCTGATCCCTTTGGCTCGTTGCCAAACTCCCTTTTACACACCCCGTCGCAGAAGCACGTGGCGAATCCCCCCGCCCCCTAATCCTCTTTCGAAGGCGCCTTTCTCACAATCCCTCTTCACACTTAAGCTTCCCGATAAAACTCAACGACAAGTCTTTTCTCGGGATCGGACGATTATTCACAGCCGACGACAGCGCCTTTCCGATTCGTCGCCAACTGCAAATGCTCTCGACCGAGGGCATTCGCTGAACTCTGATTCCGCCACCCCGCCTGAAGCCAAGAAATTGCGCATCTCGCCATCTTGAATCGCGCTCAACATGAGAAATCACGCTACTCCAGACTTTGCTTTCTCAGTTTTGATCATTCCGATGAGATCCGATATGGAAGATCTAGGATCCGATGCGACATTTTTTGCACTTCAAATGCGCTACTTTTACACTCGTGAACTTTTGCATCTCTCGTCTTTATTACACTCATAAACTTTCTGAGTGTTGCCATGACGTTTTTAGCACTTGGCAGTCGGCCATATTTGGAGGGCCCGGACGGGCTTCAGCTGTTTCCGTGCATACTGACCAGCCTTCCATTGTTTTGAGTTGATTGGAGGTAAGTAACATTCGAGAATCGAAGGAGTGATAAGGAAGGTCCTTCGATTCTTCGAGTAAATCGCAAACGATTGGAGAAGACGACTAAGTCTGGTCTTTGAAACGGAGGCGCCGCTGACGGCCACTGCTGCAATCTCGACTCGAATTCGTTAAAATATCCAAATGTCCACGGCTGCTTTAGAAGAAGCTCATCTGACTTCTCTCTCTCTCGCTGGCTCTTCTAGGGAAACGACAACGCAAGTATCCATGACACCAATGGGACTGAGCCAGCGCTCAAAATTATTGCTTACCACGGACCGCCACGCAGCATATCCCCTGAATGATTTAAGTTGAGTGAGCGCCACGCAGCGGCGTAGTATCACACCATTGACCAACATATTAGAGCTTCCGTCCCTCAGTCAGCGACGAGTGCTCTGGAAAGTAGCGGCCGGTAAGGCTGCTCAAAGAAATGACTGAGCGCTACTCACTCTGAGCTGCTACGAAGCAGTGGCAGTCGCTCATTGCACAGAGCTCACTCCTCCCGAATGCGCCGATTGTCTTTTCGGTCTCCATTGGCCCAACCACTCGTCACTGGCACGCGCGTTCTCAACTACTAGTTCTAGGTGCGTTGTAAAATAATGAAAAATCTCAGCGCCCAAACGGCATTTTCCATTCATGGAGGCTGACATGAGACTATGTTCCAATTCATAGGGTACGCTCCTTGGCTCTTTCCTGCTCTGATTGGAAGTAGTGCTGCCGCTGTCGAGTGGCAGATTTCGAAATTGAAAAAAGTTTAATGACGGATTTTGATGGCGGGGTGCGGTAATTGCTTCCGTAGACCACTGTAGACCTCCGTGAAAGAGAAGAGTCCGCAAATAGAACCAACATATTTTCTACTTGTGTAGCAATATTTTACTACACTAAATGGAATAACAGAAGTAATGACGAATCGATTCCGGCGACGGTGACGCAGTGTGGCTGCAATTGTTGCCATTACATTTTACGATAAGTTAATTGTGAACTACTAATTTTGTATGGCATAATATTCAGACAAATGATGAGTTTTTGAAATCCGACAACAATTTATCAAAGATGTCGTTCATATGAAAAATAATAATCACTATGAATCATAATATTTGAAATGCAGTAAGTCGTCAGATTCGAGATTCACTCGGTTCATATTGAACGATTTAAAGAACCAAATCATTGCCACGAATTAAAAATCCCAAGAATCGTATCCACAAAACGAATGGAAATGCCCTCTCGAACGGTCGAAGAGCGAGTTAGTGAGTGAGTGTGTATCCTAGCGCCCTCTTCGAGTACGCGCTCTTCAGGGTAAGCGGACTGGAATCGCTCAACGTGACGTCACTTCCGAAATGTGGCGATAGAAAGTGCTGGTCAGAGTGAAAGAGTGCGTTTACGCTGGTCACGGCTCGTGCTCACTTCACTGCCACTGTCGCCCTCACTTCCTGATCCCCGTGACTGCATGACGCCAAGATGGCCTCCCCAAATGGGCCTATCGCCTATCTGCTCCCAGGATCGCTATCCCTTCAAGACACACACCCGCATAAAACCCGCACCCTCGTCGCGCGGAATTCATGCATACATTCCGCATTCAAGGAGCGCCGTAAAGAAGGAAGGTGGTCCTGGCGGTGGACGATGACCCCCACCCCCTGCGATAACACAGCGTCCCCTCCCATCCCTTATATTTTATTTTCCACCCTCTCTCTGAGTGTGGGGGGGGGGGGGGTCTGCACCCCTCCGTTGCGAGCTCTCTCTCTCTCTCTCTTCTGTCCCGGGACACTCACTCCTGGCGATCAATGACGACTCCCCAGGCCCCTACCGTCCCCCCCCCCCCCCACCCCCGTCCCCTTACAACCGGATAGGACGACGGAAGAGTGGCAATATCGCTTCTCGCATGCATTAAACGGGGCCAGAGGATGCTGGAGGAGAGAAATAGGAACGCAGGTGCTTGTGTAGAAAAAAGCGTCGGTGGTGGAATATTCACCTACTTCCATTTGAAGGGATTCCCAGCGCAATTATGGTGTGAAATGTTGAGAAACGATTCCTCTCTCCTGCCAAAAATTAAAAGTAGTAGTATATGTTAATGATTGTAACTTTTGCCCCAATTATGTTAAGTTAAAATGTTAAATTTAAACTTAAGATATTTATAAAAACATAAAAAGAATCTGGGGCTTATTCGGAGGATGAGAAATTTTCAAAATAAGCAATTAAGTTAACTTATAAAAAAATAAATCGCATGAACAAGCGAAAATTGCGGGCAAATAATTTCAAGCAGGAAACAAATTTGCTAGTAAATAAATTTCTCAGCTTCCTGAGAGCAGCTCGCCCTGACTCAGAAACATTGCTTATTATCTTCGCTTTTATTCTAACTTAAATAATACTATTTTCGTCTGTCGGGTATGGACCACGAAGAACGCGACACCGACATCTGCCTGCCGCATAAGTGTCTACAGTCGCTGCCTTGCTGCTAGTGCCAACAGTATACGACAGTATTTTTTCCTTTGTGCGACAACGCCTGAACACTGAACACGCCAATAGTTATCCGCCCGTAGAGACAAAAACAGGGACAAAAAAGTGAAATAAAAATGAAAGTGAAAGAAATAACAGTGCCTTAAAATGAACATTTCTGAGCTGCTATTGTCGAAATATTTCAGTCACTTGTCTATGTGTCTGTCACTTTTCAATTTATGCTAATGAATGTCTACGAGAATGAACACTTTTTGGACTCACGCCCGGAATCTTTTATAATTGGTAACACTGTTTTCTGGGCCATCTATTCCGGCCATCAACATGTACAATCCGAAGATTGATTTGAAGCAGCTCTACACTCCAATCTCCTTTCTGCCCTCTGGTAACCCATTCATAGTTTCACTTAACACTTTTTCTCCCTTACATCCTCGATACCTTCTGTCCCATTCAATTCCCTTTCCCTCTGAAGAGTTTTTAGAACACTTTCCCCATTCCTCTCAGCACTTCCTAGCTCGGTCGATCCATGAGTCTTCGCCAGAACCGCATTTCGAATGCTTACACTCGAAGACTTTCCTGCCGATGTCAGCGTCCATGCACTCCTTCTAGGCTTTCGTGCTGCTGTCAGCGTCCAGGCATAGCTCCAGTTTAGAAGCATGCTCGACGCGATGAATGATTTCCTTTATTTTAGTGCTTGTATACTCGGCTATAAGCACAAGTAAGTATACGAGATTCTTCTATCGATAATTTCCTCCTCGCGTTAGCATTTATATTCATTACTATTTCCTCCATCGACAGTTACTCGGATTCCTAGGTAGCAAAACTCCTCAATTCCTATATAGAATTTCTAGAGTGCCTCCTTAATTTTTTTGGCCGAACGAAATTTAGAAAAAGTTATTCCATCTTCGCAAATCTTTCTTTAAGTATTTTTTGCCGTTAGAGCTTGAATATAATGGAATTTGAGTGATAAAAACTATGTATTTCTTTCATTGAATCAAATCTTCTTCGAAATTAGGAAACGGGGGGGGGGAAATTTGATGGTGTGAATCTCAAACTGTGAACTTTTATCTGACCATAAATACCTCACAGGAGTATGTACACCGCTATAGGGTTAAGTGGAACTTTTAATTGAAAGTGTACTGAATTTTGTGAGCCATGACACATGTTTTTAAAGTTGGTTAAGCCGTTGGATAAAATTTTCTAAGAAATAACTGTCGTAAATTTATAGGTATGCTTTGCAGTTACTCTCATAAAGTAGCTATGATATGAATGACCCTTAAAATATATTGTGAACAAACATATTCTTGTAAGGTGTATAAAATATCTAATATTAGACAGTACATAATTTTTGCCAATTTTCCACGCCAGCAGCAAATAAACTTATTTAATTAGTGTGTCAATGAGCTTCATTTTAGTTCTTCAAATAATTATAGATGCCTGGTAATGTTTTAATGAACACCCCACAGCCATTGAGCTATTTTTTCGTGAAGAACTTGATTTAACATGTGGCTAATTTTTTTTTTTATAAGCCGGCCTAGACATGAGCCTAGAATTTATTACATGAACGTAGTTACTAAAATGGGTTCTCATAGACCAGCGTTCCACATATTCATTCCTCGCTTCTTTGGTTCCGCTCCGTCACGGGAAGTTGATCTTTCTTTGTTTCCACCCATAAGATCGTATGACGCTGATATAATAGGCATTCTGCCGATACTTTGTCCCCAATTTATTAGCCCCGTCTATCGGAAAAGAGAGTTGGGCGTAAAATGCTTAAAATGCATTAAATGATTATCTCACGGCCATTAATATTGCATTCGGCGAGGAGAGCAAACAGAGTGAAGGAGGTTCCAACGGTAGGAGGCCCATTGAATAACGCGCTCTTGTTTGGTGACTACGGGACGAAAGGCTGAATGAATTGCATATTGGAGGCATTAAATCGGCCGATATTTGCCACTGGAGGAAGTGAATAATAATCGATGCGGATTTATTTTGGGGAGACTAGTGAGGGGAGGCTACGAATGATGATTCTGCGATTTCAATGGCGTATTTTTTTGACAAAGAAGGCAAATTAAAACTGTTATTAATTTAGTAGCTATTTTTGTCCAATACTCCTTTTTCTAATGCAATAAGTAAATGATTTACAATCTTAAAATCAGCCTAACGATTATCAAACGGAAAAGTAGTCTCCAATTAAGGATCACGTCACTGGTACCTACGATTCAAATTACATGCTGCGTTTGGTTAGGTGGAGTATTCGCAGCAGTGACACAAAGAAAAAACGCACAAACACTCACTCAACTCGAAGCGAACTTCCAGCTCACTCATCTCGACGTACAGGCCAAAGAGCAGTGAATGTGTTTTGGGCGCACGTGTGCATTGTTGTTACCATTGCTTTTACTATTATCGCTACTATTTTTTTATTCTTCGGAAAAATCAACAAAAGTAAAAAAACAAATGCATTAGATGTGCATATCGACGGCTAATTTCCAACAAAACGCATCTCAAAAATAGCCAATTTTCAGGAGAGCAAAAGAAACGATTTATATTTTTAATTTTACACTGTAAGTAAAAATTAAAAATTCATAAAACTGAAGAGGAAGAAGGAACATTTGCAAACGAAGAGCTGTTTTTTGCTTGAGTTTTATTTTTTAAATGTCATTACACTTTGTTTAAGATACCTGTCTCAAACCGGCCAAATTCTGATGCACGTTTTGTTAGAACTTTAGGTCATTGATATGTCGTGTGGCGGGAGCGGTTGAGCAGGGATTGAGTCCTCCTGCGATCTTCTTCTTCACCCTTCCATTCACTTTCCATTTTCCGCTTCAATATTACTGGATGCTTTTATGGAGAGACGCGTGATCTCTCTCTCTTTCTCCGGCACAGCCAATTCTTCATCTGGTTGCAGTCGTGGAATGTAGAATAAAAAAGGAGTGCCTTATAATTTGTACGGTGGAGACGAATGGGTTATAAAATGGAGAGGTGTAGAATAAATGAAAAATAATTTAAGATGAAACGGGAATCGCATTGGTCTCAGTGAGGTTATGGAAGGCACATAGCCAGTGTAGAGTCATTTAAGTATTGCAGGCAAATTACCACCTGGGCTATTACAGGTTACACTTCTATAACACCTAAACTTTCGAAAATGTTCAACACAATTATGTATACATAATGTGTGTGAATGAGTGGTACCTGAACCGAGGCCCCCTTCTACACCAAAGATTCCTTAAAAAGTTGAGTGAGCGCTCGTGAAAGGTTTCCGGATGAGAAGGTCACTGCTGCGAATTCCACAAAAACTGACGCAGTGTGTAATTTACATCTTGCCTGTGCCATTATCCTTTGCGCAACGACCATTGGGGACTTTTTGGAGATTCTCCGTTTCACGATTGAGGCCGCAGAGCTCATTGAAACGATTTTATTTGTCCCCCCTCCCTCTCTACCCCCATCCACCACGTACAGTGATAGAGTTGAGTTATATATGATTCCACAGTTAAAATAGTGGTTTTTAAGGCAGCCAAACGAGAAAAATCTTTTACGTGAGCCAAATACGAAGAAGCCCGATGTTAGCATTGGTTCGCACCTGCTCTAAACGAAAGTCGCCAAGGGTTTAACGCCCCATCTGTCGGTCAGAGTGTTGTGCCCGAGATACCCTTCGCGAGGCATTCAAGCTCAGCCCACTGATTGCCATCTGAAAAATCTTTGCAAACGCAAGGATTTGAAGCTGAATCCGCTGGATTGGAGAGCGACGGTTAATTTATTTTTTATATATTTTCCCCTCCCCCGCAAACGGTTCAGAACGGCATTTGCCACGGGTGTTTCATCATTAACAATAGAACATCACAAACATCCATGCCCTGGTTGGGGACCACCTACCCAGGCGGGATTCGAACCCGCGACCTACGGATTGGCAGGCTAGGACTTTACCCCTCCGCCACTGAGGTTGGCAAATTTACCAAGTTTAGCCATCACATAAAACTGATCCCCACAATTTATAAATGGCAAATACTGTGCGTAAATACTATTTTTGTGAAGGTTTTTTTAAATATCTTTTGAAAGCCTTCCGTAAGTTTTGGATGCTTAGTACAGCAGTGTAGTATGCTACTGTCTCGTAGCACGCTGTTTTTACGGGGCACCTAGAGTATCTGAATGGACTAGAAAGTGGTCAATGGAAATTTGACGCTTATGCGGTTTATGCGAGACCGTCTGAATATAATTACCAGCATACGTACTATCACGGAAGGTAATAAAAATATTTTCCTCGGCACTTTATTACCATGATATCTGAGGAAAGGAAATGAACCACTCCTTTCCATTTCGCAAGGGAATTCAATAAAGGAATAAATTTGACCATTGAATCGCTCTGCCCGTGGTCAAACAGCAAAATACTGCTAGTACCTAATCCTAATTGCGGCAGTGGTTTTGAGTGGTGGAAATGAGAACGGCTCGCACCGATTGAAGTTACCGAATCATCGCCCTCTTCTTCCCTACTTTGTCACTCGAATACAGAATCCGTTTCAACATCGGCTGCACGCTCCCGATAGTGGCTCCCCTATCGACTGCTTTTGGAACCACTCTCATTCGGACGAGCGTAATCCGCAAGGGGAATTTGACAATGAGCAGTCGAATGGAGGCTACCCTCGGTGCTTTGTCCTCCTGCTCCATTCAATAGAAATCAACAGAAGTGCATTGGGCGCAACGATCCATCGACGATTTCATTTGTCCACCTCTCTGGCAGACTTTCCTTCAAGATATCACACGACTTATGTAAGCACATGGGCAGTAAATTGAAAGATAATCTCAAACAAATATTATTTTTACATCCAACTAAGTGTTTTCATGCGCCTACTCTGTCAAGAAGAAGTTTTATTTCTTATGCTCTTGTATGTTTATGTGTGCATGCATTCAAAAAGCTTCATATTTTATTCTCCGTTCCTTTATTCCACACGATACACAGAATATAAATTCATAGATAAAGAAATAAAGGCTTAGGAACACATAATTGAAAAAGGACGAGGGCAGCGGTGCTGTGGCAGATGGAAAAAGACGGAAATCAGCGGGTAAAAAAATGCGACTTAACTGGGACTCGAACCCAAAACCTTTGGTCCAGTACTCTTCAAGTTGCGCTACCCAATACTTGAGATTTCGGCGGGGTTTTTTACAGAAACACCCCCATTGCTTTGGTCCACAAGAGAAACCAATAGGCTCTAGGGCAGCTCACCACTCACCAACAGAAGAAATGGACGAGGACACGAGGATGGAAGGAAAGATACACACTCACACGATAGCAGGAAAGAGACAGGAACGTTATGCGTTTCGGGGCACGCTGAGCCCAAGTGAAATAAGCCAATATGGCCCTCCTTCATTCTTTCATACAACGCTATGAGCGCAAACTCACAAGAATATCGAAGAAACTTAAAGCAAAAGAAAGTAAGGCTGCAGAGCACTCGATAAACAAGAAATCAATCCGGATTGCACTGCGATACTTCTAGAAAAAAGTACTGGATGAATTACTCGAAGAAAAGCTTCAACCTTATTTCGTTATTTCATAAAGAGGCTACTCTTGGCACCGAAATATTGACAAAGCTAACACGTTAAATTCCAACTTCGAAAGTCTATGCACTACGACTACTGGGGCAAGACTGACATGCAATCAATCATTTGCTCAATGTTTCTGACGAAATGCATACGCTTCTCTCTGCTCTACGGAATTTCCGAGGAGTTTTCTTTTGAAATGAGGGAGGAAGAGTTGCCCGTGACACATTGCACATGCAGCAAATGTTTAGAGCCTTTAAACGGGACTGAACGATGCGAAAAACGTTGTCAAAATACATTCCATAGTCAACTGCCCCAATGGTTCTGCAAGACAGGAGGTAAATTTCAAAAAATATATAAACGCGTAAGAATTCAGTAGCCATGTAACATCATTTCGGTGGGATTAGCGAAGTTTTAAGGTAAGAAAAATGTCCGCAGTGTGTTTACAGAAACAAATTATCCGTCATTGGGACTTGATCCGTGGAACCTCTAATTCGTTGCATGATACTGAACCCTCAACGCCACCGGAACTCAAGGCAGTCTCAATGCCCAATATGTTGGCTCTGTTCACATATGTCCCGAAGAGAGTAAACTCCATTCTGAGCGAGTCGTGGGTGAAGCATGCTTCGGAGAATAGGTATGGGGAGAAATTCGTAGCGGAATCTTTTGCGCATTGTTATAATGCAATAAATATGATTATTTACCCAGTACATATAAAGGGAAAACAACTTTTAAAATTCCCGGTTGTATGAGAACGTTACGAGGACAACATTTAGGAAGACAAGTAGTTACTGAACTGACCGCTTTCAGATACCAATGAGCTGTGCATTAATTTTTTCCGCCACTGTACTTTCGCCGTTGTCTGAATACAGGTATGTAAACGTGGCAGAACTCCCTAAAGACCTCCGTTTTCTTGGAAAGTTTTATAGTTTAAGTAGCTAAAGACGCTAAGTACTGTAATATTTTTATAAGATTTGGGATAATTTTTTCCCACCGGAGAAGCTAACCAAGTCACACGTCTCGACACTCGTCCCATCCATATATCGGCAGATTTCTTTTATTCATAACACAGCGATCCCAAAAATTAATTATCTGAAATCTTTTTCACCATTCCTATTTCTGATTTTAATGCTAATAATGCTATTAAATGCGAAAATCGCGTAAATTATCCCTTAACTGCATGAATTTCTAAATACGTGTAAAAATATTTCCTAATAAAATTCGCTTCAATTACAACATTTTGCCAACTTTTCCTGCTATCTTTTAATTTTTAAGGAAAGTTTGAATGTGTCACATATGATACATTATGGTTGTAGACAAATTTTATATTAACATATTATTAAATCATATATGATAGAAATACTCATTGAAAATTTCTCATTGACGCCCGGACCTTTACTAATTACTTTCTTACGATGAAAACATAATTATACTTATTACTCTTGGGCAGAGATGACTTGGACAAATCTTCAGTTGCTCAGGAATGCAAAAATAATTTAATTGCATATACATGATACTAAAAATGTCTCTGCTCTTTTTATAACGAGTTTATTAATGAAAACATTTTTCATCCTTGTTGAGGCACAGTCCACATTTAGTGCAACGTACAAAAATAGCGTTCTTGCATTGAGGGATTTTTCAGCGATGTCGCGTTGGTTTCCAAACTGGCCAATCACTGATGTTATACTGTCGGACCTTTTTGGCTGGCACTCGACTATGAGGAAAATCAATCCTCGTTTCTCCTTCATCTGTAATTGTTTTTCAGTCTTCCTCGAAGGTCCTTCTCTCTTAGAAATACTTCTATGTTCCATTTTGCACAAGCTCTCAGCGACTTCTTCCCTAAAATTTGCGAGTGCCATTTTATCCTATAGAGCAGCCATGCAACTATAGCAGTCATATGTACTAAATGGTAAAAGAGTCAGAGAAACCACTTCTTAAACACATTGTGTTCTTGTGGCTTCGTAGTAAACTATCAAGCCGGTTACACCGCCCATGTGTTTGTTGTATTGCGTGATAATACAAGCGCATTTCATAAGCATTCTTTCTCTATATTTTGTCAAATCTGACTGATTCTGAAATGCCAATTCCCCCGCTCAGAGTAGACAGAAGCACTTCTAATTTATTGCATTTCCAAGCCACACGTAAAACTTCAACTCCGTCAACAGTGGCAACTATTTCAGCAAATGCGTATCTTTCTGCGCCTGGAACACAACGGTGGATGGCCATGCAAAGATAGTGGATAATCTATTATACATTTTCACCATAAGCTGTCAATATGCAATTCATTAGCTGCAGAGCATCCATCCGCTAAGAATAACTAAAGGCGAGTAATTTAGCAAATAAATCACCAGAAGCAATATTTAGTTTCATCTACTTTGTGCTTTTCCTTTTTTTTCTCACGATCTTCATAATGTTTCCTTAATCTCGCATATTGACTCTCGTCGTCTGATGAAAAATCACTTGTAGTATAGGAGAAGAAAGGATCTGCATCGTCACACCCATGGACATCGTCTTCCTCATCTAACCTCATAAGTTGTGAAGTAGTAAAGTCTTTTGACAGCTTACGAGAGGCCATCTTCCTGAAAGAAAAACCTTATTTTTAGCTCCATTATCGTGCTATTGCAATGACAATATCGGAAATAAATCAAAGAAGTGATGTAACAGAGTATTATTGATTGCTAGCATTGCATACGTTTAGGCAATGAAACATGTCTAATGCATGCATGTCAAATTTTATGCCTAATTACTTATTTTAATGGAATCAATAAAATGGACATCGCAAGGACAACACCATGAATATGTTCGTTCTATTTATAAAAATGCATGTAGCCTATGCACCATCTTTTCAGTTGACCACAAAGCCATTTTGCATTATATTTGATACATACACATTTTACGAGTAACGTCATGCATCAATAAATACGATAATAAAAGTTCTCAGGTTATTATTTCAGGCTTGGGTAACAATAAAATACTTTTTCTTTCCTTCTTTCTGGAATTAATTCACTGATATCACTCAGGTACATCCTATTACTCCTTTTCCATGCGAAGAGTTGACTTCCTTCTACACAATGTGAAGCTGATCACCTGTAACACCTCCTGACTGCTTTGAATACCACATAGTGTAATGACGAGGTGTGTCAAATCTGATACACCATGCGTTAGAGGAAGAATTGTGCCCTTCAGAAATAACCAGCAATCAGTGTTGTGTGTCACATGCATATGATACAAAATACAGTGAAGAGTTAACATCCACCATTTTATAAGGCATCGCCATCCAACCTAATTTTTTTTTATCTAATAATAAGTTAAAATATTAAGAAATAGCATCATGTTTAATTGTGATACCATTTTTCATCCCATAAAAATATTCCAGTGGCGTCAGCATTGCCTTTAAACATCAAAAAGTGACACGGGCGGAAAATTTCCGAGTTGTGTCATAAGTAAATAGATGGAGCTGCTTTGCGTTTACAAGTGAATCAATGCATCAATTAATTAATCCGTCAGCTCGCATATTTTTATACATGAGGTCATAGATTACGGTAAAAAAGCAATTAGAAACTTATTTTTTATAATATTTTTTCTTTCAAAATTTTCACTTAATTCGAATTTCATAAGTGAAGATCACTCAAGGATGGTTTATTGAAAAATTAGCGATTAATTAGCCGTATCGTGAGCATGAGAACTTAGCATGAGATATTCTATGCATCAGCGTCGAGAAGGAAATAGCAATGCGTGGGAGTTTGTCAAATCAGCGAGGAATTCAGCGCAGGGCGATTTAGGCGATCACCAACTGACGTGAAAATGAGCGTGGAACATTACGAGCGCCCAGTGTCGCAGTCGATTGTTTTTGTGTTTTTAATGCGCCTTTTACGCGTGTTTGGTCACATCAAACCGCGACTCATGGAAGAAGCCATCTTGGAATGAAAAACAACATGAATCGAATGAAAAAGTAAATGAAGTAGTGAGGCTTATTTACTTTTCGTTGAACTATTACAGCTAATTTTTCCCGTAAGTCGGCCTTCAGGCTTTCGAACTAACAGCGAACGTAATTCGCTCAAAAGGCGCGTAATGTCACCGCTTGGAATGGGTTCAATCTTCTCCTCTGTGCTACAACTACAACTCATTAGACCACGCAAGGTGCATCTTAATCTTTAATACAACAATTAATGAAAAAATAGTAAGTTAAACACGACATATGAAAGATATGAGGTACTATTGGCGATGGAATTATATCGGACGAAAAGATTTTGAAGATAAACTTCCGTTTCTTCCAACATTGTCGGAATGAATAAATGACATAGAGTACCAGCCAAATTGCAACATGTGTGGAGGGAAGGGCGTGTGGTGAAATTACCAAGCGCAGTTTTAAAAATAAAGTACATATTATTCAAAATATCATATATAAAAATTCATATTATAAAATTATTCAAAAACAAGACAGGACATCAACCACCAATGCGTGATAAAGATGCTCGCTTGGTTAAAAAGATAAAAGCGATATTTTTTAAATTAATTAAAAATGGTTGCATTTTGATTGAATTCAGGAAATGGAATTTGGATGCATCTTGATATTTCTGTAAGAATGAAGTTTTCTCTTTGAATAAACAGTGATAAAAGCGATTCCGATTGTTGGAGCACATGGTGCGAAATCGGGATATCAAGGTTCGAATCCCGGTCAATGCAAATTATTTTTTCTTATGAGGGATTGTCGAACTATATCGAAGGCAATCTTGAACGTGGACGAAATGTAGTTGGCGCTGCACGAGGCGAAGACGTGTCCCTCGTCGATTACTCGTCATCCAGGGGCGGACTGGACAGGGGCGGCTCTGCGAAGACTCTGTACATAATAGACATGCGCTCATCGTCCGAATGTCTTGAGAGCGAGTGTTCTTCAAATTCAAGATACTAACTTCCGGGTTGCAGAGATCTTTGTGTCAAGAAAATTTTCCAGAAATGTTTAGGTAATGAAAGACTGTTATTGTCGGCTGTTAAGGTAGACAAGAGAAAAAATTGTGGGCAGGTTTACTTATAAATCAGAACTGAAATCAGTGCGACTTTAAATTGTGATTTGAACTTTTGAGTTTGAAACATTAAAAAAGGCTAAATGTTTTTCTTTCACTTTTTGCATGGGGGTGGGGAGTGGTTTTCCTTTTGAGAGCCCGTCACCGACTCCAGGGGTCCTATTCCCCCCTGCCAATGCCAATATTCTATCATCCAGCGATATTCCCACCTCGACGCAACAGTCTCCCTGCTCGTATAGTCCGTATTCCTCAGCACAACTCAAACAATAGTTGCTAGGGAACCAGACGACAGAAAGAGCGTCGTCATGCGATTGAAATGAGACACCACCTGCCACCCACCCCCGCTGTTGTTTTTTGCCACCTCTCGTTCCCACGCCAACGCAACAAACGCACCCACCGAATTAGTATTGCACCGTCCAGTGTGTTGCTTGCTGACCCAGGGTCATACAACGACCTTTGCGTGACTGGTCACGCGTGACTGCCTCGCGTGACACATTGCGTGACACGGCTATCGCTCGATGCGAAGTTAAAGTCAGGGAGGATTAATCATTCGCCTTGACCTGGACTCGAGCCGAGGTCCCCGGACAGGGGCCTGCAACTTGTCCCGATGATATTACAGATATCCGTCGGGGGACGAGAGCAACAGACATCCGCATACATGCACTGACGCACCGCAGCCCGACAGCTCATGTGCTCATGACACTAGGAACGGGATTTTGCCCGATGCAACTTCGAGTCGGGAATGTTGGGGCCTGCAGCGAAGAGGGGACATGCGACCAAGGCTAAAGCACTTGTGCGTAGGGAAGGGATGGCATCCCAGCGAAAACCAATGGGTGTACATACACGTATACAGATGTCTATATACGGGTATGTATAGCCATATTGTAGATATAGTATAGAATAGTGTATAAAAACCTCTTCTTGCGGAAAGGTGGGCTCAAAAACAGTAAAAATGAAAAGATGGAGCTTTCGGGAGGAGAGTTAGCTCCGATTTTCAATGGGACGCAGTCCATATTCGCGAAGAGAGGACAGTGTGCCTCATGTTCCCTTCGCTAAGCGTTCTGCAGAACCGCAAACAACTCAAAATGGTGACAAAAAAAGAAGCAGGCATAGTCAAAGAAGACATAGTTAAGAGAGAGGCGGCAAGCACGCATTAATTTGTTGCACATTATGGCTGAAATGAGAAATGAATATCGTATTTTATATCTCATACATGTTTTCCTTCAAAGATGATGGAAACGCAAAGTAAAAATTATCTATTATTATTAATAACAGTCATGTGCAATAGAATCATGCATTCACGTAACCGGCATGACAATATGGGGGGCAACAAAAACCATTTTCTGCATTAATATTTCATATCACTTGCCCTATAACTTAATGGTGTAATTCTATATTTTTATTTAATTAATTGACCACAGACACGATTTAAGTCGCACACCAGTGTCAAAAATATATTACGGAAAAAGGAACTGCCATGCTACATACATAGTGTCATGCTATCAGAATTTGCTCGTTACGGTAAAATGTGTAATCAGACAAATTACAAGCAATGGCATCAAATTTTGGCATTGCTCAGAAAATTGAAGCCAAAACAGAGTATCATATCATTCGAAGACAAGAAATTAAGTTGTTACTTCAATACTTTTTTAAAATCTTTTGTCATTAATATATTCTTATCACATCGTTCCTCAAAGAGAAAATTTGAAATAAGATAGCCACAATACAAAGGTGAAAGCATATCACAAAATGCACCAACCGAGCAGATATGCAGATCACTAAGAGAAACCAATGAAAGACTTTCTCAGACTCCAAACTGTGTCGCTCATGAAAGACTCAAATTGATTAAAAATAGCAATCGAATGAAAATAAATTAAAAGAGAAGCTATTCCTGTAACCTCTGCCAAATTTCATGGCAGTCCAATCAACATTAAATCTTTCCTTTTCTTATTAAAATATGAAAGGTCAGTGTACCAACATATATCATGTGTGAATTTTGCATGGACTGCCGATGCAGGGCAACCAGCATTTCGGCAATGAGCAAGTATTATTCGAAGTATTAGGTCATATTATTTGTAAAAATTAAATCCGAAAATGAGTCATCAAGACACTTCAGTAATGAATTCACACTTGACAAAAACACATATAATTTCTTTGGTACACCTCTCATGTAAGGTTACATGTGACATTTCCAATTATTTCTGCGATTAGATAAGTTGGCACAATCACAGGCTCAATGCCTTATTGGTCGACAACCTTCCACGAACATAAGCAATATTTATATTACTTTTTGTTTCGGAATAATTAATATAAGGTAATAATCATTCTACGAGTTCACATAGAACATTCAGTTGGAGTATTGCGGTCGAGGCAAATCGTTTTTCCTCCGTGGAATGTGCTCCTCACTTGTGACTCCGTGCCTTTGTGCTCCGCTGACAAGGACGCGTTTCTTTCCTGAATTAATGCCCACGGACACCCCCTCGCCTTCTAAATCTTGGCTTTCGTCTACGGACTGAGCGCAAATATGTTGCATTGTGACGATGCATGCCTTTCAGAATTAAAAAAACGCCTCTTCTTCTTAAAGCAAAAAACACTGGATCCGCAGAGTAAGATTTTGCCTAGTGGTCCGTACACCGAGCGCTTGTTCGGGAGATCCGGGTTCGATTCTAGGGCAAGGCAAATGATTTTTGCTCAGTAGGAGAGTGTGTGTGGTGACAGACAGGACACGCTGGGTTGACGACCACTGACGTGAGTTGCGGGGGTAAGGAGGCCCTTGCGCGCGGCCGACATCTTGGCACCCTCACCTGGGGCGCCCCCACCCACCTGCCGTCGCCATGGCCGCGGGGGTCACGTGTCCAGGTGAGCGGGGCCGCATGGGCCAATGGAAAGGTCCCACCCCCGCCCCCAAGATGGCGCCCCAGAGGTGACACGTAACGTAACGGGTGGGGGGGTGGGGGGGTGGGGGTGGAGGAGAATCCCTTGGCGGCGGTTAGAGGGCGTGTTGCCACGGAGACTTGTTTACCACAAAAATTATATTAAATCATAAGTACTCTCCGTGATGTTACTTTCTCCGTCACTCATATCTTAATCATGTGACACTTCGTGCGGTTCCCAATCTATGCGAAATGGACACGACTTAAGTTTCATAAAAAATGGTTTTAAAAAAGCCCTTAAGGTTGAATCTGGTGGAATTCTAAGTTAATGATAAAAAATCAATTCATTAGAAATTGTCGACTAGTAGTACACAATTTCACGACGGGTTTCAATGCGCATTGCATGGTCCCCAACGGATTTCTTCTCAAAGCATAGAACGGAGAGGAAAGGAGTGGGAGGGGTTGGAAGAATAGACCAATTGAAGTGGCGGAGGGAGAGAAAACGAAGCTATCGGTTGAAAGGAAACTATGCCATTAGAAAAGCTCACAAAGTGGAAATATCGGCTATGGGGTCGAGAGATTGGGTTCGTCTACCATCCTGAAAATATCACTGTTCCGAAACCAGAGTCGATTCCATTAAACTTAACTAAATAAACATACGAAGCACATTTTTTTATTTTTCACGTTGGGAAGGCTCCCCAGAGAAAATACTGAAGGTAGTATGTGGAGCTTTTTTTTATCTCAGGTTGTATCTATTTTTATCTCAGTTTTTATCTATACATCTCCGCCCACTGCTGGCTGCCTCGTCAATATCAATATGTATATATGTAAGTAAGTTGGAGGAGTAGACGTTTTCTAACCTATTTTAGTACCTATTGGATATTTTATGCATTATTTTTACCTTATGATATTGATGTGACTGTAATTACAATGGTGCATTTCATTAACAAAGATCTTATGATGATGCAAAAATGTAATTGTAGAACGCGTGAAAAAATTCAAAAAATATAAACGTCGACCCATGGAGGCACGTGGCGAGGGGGGAGCCTCATACCACTCCCTCTATTTATTTCCCCTTGTGCTGCCCCCCCAACATGCATCCTCTCTTTGGGATACAACTATCCCAGCAATGGCACTTATCTTCCCACTTTCTCTCACTCACCAAAAGTTGTAGAATCGTATCTCTCGCTCAGATTCTAAATTTTCTTCAAATCGGGAAATATCAACTAATTCCGCCAGAGCCCTTCAATAGCAAAAATATTTCGAAAAATCATCCGGATATTGGAGACAAACACTTACGGAGGCGAAGCCATAATAACAACAGCCATTTCACCAAAATTCGAACGATGACTATACGTTCAATAATTATTCAATCGAAATTAAATGCAAATTAATGAAATTTATGATTTTATAAGGGGAGGAAATTGGAAAAAAAACACCAGTACAGGCAACCCGCATGGCACCCGAGCAAATATCTGGCTGAACTAAAAAAAGGATTAATTAAATGGAGAGGTCCAGAGATATTCTCCTCGCGTTTGTGCTCTGTCTCCGTTCGTCGTCTTCGTCTTGGCAAAGATTCCCGGGGCAAAAATCGAACACCCAAGGTGCTCTCACCCCCTCCCACTCCCCTCCCTCCCCCCCTCCACACTCACTCCCCTCAATCCCTTCGGGGTCACATACACACACATGCGCCTCGGGGCGATCGATATCCCCCTGGCGGTGGCCAACGACACTGCCACTCCTATTCCCTGCACGGACGTCGAACGAGGGCCATTTGCCCCACCCACTTCACCCCCTCCCCTCACCTTTGAATTACTATTTTCAAATTTCTGATCCGATGGAAATTTCCAATTTTTTTATGCAGCAATGCTAATTTGAAGTAACTTTCATTTTTTGACTCTGCGCAAACATTAAAAGGGTTTCTGAAGCTGATAAATTTTAAATGATTCCTTTAAAATGATAAAGATAGGGTTATGTTGCTAAAGGGAAAATGAAAATAATTTTCGATGAAAAAATGAAAGTTTCACTTTAAAGTGACGCCCGAAGGTGATGGAAGATGTGGTGGCCTCGTGCACGCGAAGAAAGGATCCCTTAGAGGAGGTGTTTGATGAGGCATCGAGGCACATGCGGTCGTCACATTCAGCGAATGCCAGGAAATCTCTAGTTTCGTGGAATTCTCACGTATTAATTATGCACTGTTGGTTTTACCAACAAATAGTTTAACCTCACGACTCAGGGTATCAATCCATTTTGTGTGATCTTCAGGTGACATCTTCTCGACACATTTCGTACATAACTGTGATAGGGAAAAGATATATAATTTGCATCGCTATTTCGGAAAAATTATTCTCACTTTATCGTTTCTGTCAACTAGAAAGGAACGAGGTTCTAATACGATGCTTTCCGTCTACTTAATTTGTAAATTGCAGCATTAATCTCGCACCAACGTAGTTGCTAGGCAGCCGCTGTTGAGTGTGACGACTCTATTGGTAGGCGTAATTTTTTCATCCACTATATTACTCTACCGAAATACCTACGCTGCGCTGGTTCCATTCGTAATGTCAGCTCGGAGAACAACTAATATTTACATTTCTCAGGGTGATCTCTTCCCAAGTCTCTGACTAGGTCATTGAGCTCAATCTGAGAAAAAAGTTGACTGTCCTCAGCTGAAAAATCTGAGCTAGATTCGTTCTGGGGAGCAAACGTTTCTGAGTCCTCTGCATCACTCAGGATGTCATCAAAATTAGGATGTGGGTGCGGAACTGGTATTTCAGAGCTATGGGACACTGGACGAATAGCTGAATCAAGGTTAGGGTAAGATATTTTCTTCTTATTTTTCGTATTAAATCCTTTCACGTCTACCGAACAGAAATAGCAGTCAGTTGTGTGATTTTTCTGTTCACGCCAGGAAGTGTGATTGTGTGATTCATAGGAATGCCAAAACGAAATGCAGTTCTTACCCTTAAACCACAAGCGCAGATCTTCTGCACACCTTATGTGGAGCCCATGCTTTGTCTTGATCGCCAGGTATTAATTTGAAGTAAGCAAAATAAACCTTTTTCACAAAATCACTAATATTTCTTTGTTGAATTTTCACTGTATATTCACCACAAATATAACAGAAGCTTTCCGTATAAATTACACAATCTCTATGAGCCAAAACACATATATAAAAACAAGAGCACAGTAGCGTTTGAATGGTGGATGTCAACTGATTGTGGCCAGACAGGGTCAGCTAAATAATGAACTTAGCCTGTTGGAAAATGATTAATCCAATTGCAACACGATGAAACAATGAAAACAAAAAGAATTGAATTTATAGCTTAAAAATAAAATAAAAAATTGAACTGAATAAGAATTTTACAAAAAATATAATTATAAAATTTAGTATTGTAAAATAAATTGATGAGTTGGAATTTTTTAAATATTTTTTTGGGCTTAAGAACATCAAAATTTGTAAGAAAATGTATAAAATACCTATGCAGTTTTTTACATGCAGACAACAACGTCCTGTTTGAATCGAAGGCGACGTCACTTTCGGACGATTTTCCAGACGAGGATTAGCACCTTTAAAATACCATCCACTTGAATTTTGGATTCGTCAGAGAATGAAAAAGAGGCGCGTTGGTTATTTCCGCAGTGACGCCGGAATAATCCGCAAGAGGCAGGCAGGCCGGTAAATGGACTCACTCCTGCAAACTGGGGTAATTGAAGTGCAATGCAGCGCGCCACTGGCAAAAGTGGATCGCACTTCGTCCCAATTCAACCCTGAGATTCCATATTACCATTGGAGAAACATTACGCAGCAAATTGTAAGATCACAAAACACTTTTCGAAGGTGTTGGTGCTGCTCATGTATTTAAATATCCTGTGTAACAAAATGATACTCGAAATATCGTATCACCCACTGATATTGCACAAATCGCATAAATTTTCAATTCATGATAATTCTACTTGTTATTCTCTTGATACCCTTTGAGCATTATGTTTGGCACAGGGCGATGGGTTCCATCAGAATATCAAGGAAATGGAGCGATGATAACAGAAAATGCGTGATTTTCGGATGATGGGCGCCTTTATTGATGGATGCTTCACCGTTAGTGCAAAAAAAGCAGAGACTAAGCCATGATTAACTAAGAAACCACGGTGTGTGAAAGGATGCAAGTGAAAGTTTGCCTCCAAATTCCATGCATGCATCTGATAGCTGGGGTCATATTTACAAATACCTTTGTTTTAAACTAATATTCCACTTCAATATAATACATTTGAAATTTAGATACCCTTTAACTACTTATATTTTGTCGATATTGGCGTATTACATGACTTGCGCCATAATTGTGAACTAGACGACCCTTTGAGTGCAATTTCCTAAGTCAGTTACCTTTGTGAAAAAATTCACGATCGCATAATGTAATTAAGCTGAGCCACTAATCGGTTTCCGTGAATTTATCTTAAGACAGAAAATACCAATTTCCAATTAACGTTGAAAAAAGCATAGCATATTTTCGGTCATCTGAGGCAATCATTAACAGGGAAGAGAAGAAGTGTTAATTTTAGTTCAGCGAGGGCTTTGCTAAGAGTAAAGGAACCGCAAGCGGATTTGCTCCCACTAATCGAGTACTCGATAAACACGTTAAATTTCCTTCCAACTTCTCTCTCAGCCTACCCTTCGGCGAGTCCTGTTGCCTGAGACGATTTCGAAGGTATTTTCTCCTTCCTATTTTTATTGAAATCATAATTCTCTGTTTCAGAACACATCGATGTGACCGGCCGTTCCACTGTGCCTCCGCCAATACGTCTAGTTTAAGATCAGAGGTGAGTGGACAACATTTCAACTGCATCGTTGCCAATCTTCGTCGTCGCTCAGAGACGAAAAGGACGCGTGTCTCCATGGCACGCGCACGCGGTGAGCATTTCAGATTAGTTTCGTGTCTTTGGTTGGTGGGGGAGGTCGCAAAAACATGTGTCCACCGATGGAAGGGGAGAGGGGGGGGGGTTTGCGGTGGTTGCCATGGCACCCTCAGGTGAGTGGATGGAGTAATTAAAATGGCTGCTGAGCAACTTCAAAGGACTACTCGCCGTTACACGACGGGGGGGGGGGGGGGTGCTCGCGCAACGCCACTCTGCGGCGGCGGAGCGAACCCTTTTGTTTGTCACCCCTCTCGACTGTGTCTCTGCCATCGCATTCACGAGCAGCAGCCATCTCGTATTAAGTTCCAACTTGGAACGCCGCAGTGGCAACCAAAGCATAGCTACCAACAAATTTTTCAATAACACGAACAGCTCTCACGGCCGGTGAAAATATTTTCTTTAATTCCACGAACCAATTACAATCAATGATATTAAGCATATATCTTTCATTTTAAAAACAGCAATAGTAGTATGGAAGTCAAGGCGCTTCCTAAATTCTGGACTACAGAAAACATTGGTAAGTAGTTCATTTTCCTCGCGTCGACAACGCGTCGGAGCTAAGGCTGATCGCACAACCTTGAACATGGGCCTCGTTTCTTTCTCCTCGCTTCATCGCGTTTCAATTATTTTTTTCATTTTAAACCGCAACGGCGCTTTCACTGAAGCTCCTGCTGCTGATGAGACACGAGTATTCCTGAGAAATTTGTCCATGCCAATGCATTCTTTTCCTACACAAAGGGATCAACAAACCTCGGTGAGAATAATCCCGTGGTTTATATTCGCGGTAATACAGTTTTAATCGGTGAAATCGTAATTACTATAAGGCGTAGCCTTTCATTTTGGTTTCTCATGGCTGGAAAAAAGCATCATTCCTAAACGAGTAAGAATATTGATGAGAATCCTCCACACGAGAGGCTGTTCTGCATCATCATCGTTTTACTGTTTCGAGCGTTCGCCGCCAGGTGGTGCCTTTCGTGGCTGGAGTCGCGATGCTTATGCTTCTGCCTGTTGTACGCGATGTGTGGCAAGTATGCGCGTATGTGGAAGAGACAGGAAGCGAATGAATGCCTCGCCAACTGCATTCAAGTGAACGGTCGGAGTGAGTTGGAAGAATAGAACCACGGAAAAGCTCTTTGAGTTGAAGCAATACTATCACATAACCGCAAACCCTAACAGGAAGATTGTAAACAGCAATCCAATCACTCTTAGATTTTCAAAATATTCAGACAAGTTCATTTAATGGTAAATGCTTATCTCTAGTAATCTTAACCTTAGATATTTTACAAATGTAAATTGCAATGAAAACAAATCAATTAAAGAAATGATTAATATTCAAAGATTAACACTCGAAAGGAAAGACCGTCACTATTGGAAGGAATCCACGAAATGGTTACAAGAGGTTTCAGGCAGAGATTTTATCTTCCCGTCATGCCCTTCGGCCCGAAGTAGCGCCACTCCAGGATAGCAAATAGCAAGGACTTATTGTTAGATAATAATAGAAGGTAAAGACGAGATACTAATTAGAATAGCATCTAATGAATTGAACGATTATGGATGAGCAACATTGCTTGAAATTCACCTCGTAGGATGGACACCATTGTGACCATGTCGCTAAAATCTCATAATAATTTTTTTCAATAAATTTCACAATGGAATACTTGCAAACCAAGTCAAAAATAGCTTTAGTGGCCTAGTAGTAGGTTGGGCAATGAAAACAAAATCAGGGAAATCGATTCGAAAACGAAGACGTTTCAGAACTGTATTGTTCCCGAGGGCGATAGAAGACCAAAACAGACTTCACCGTGGAATTTAAATGTTCTTCTATTAAACAGTTAAAAAAACTTAATTATTTTGTACTAATGATCACCGAATAACAATCGGGAAATTGCATCGGGGCCATAGTAAATAATGTCGTAGGGAGCGGGATGAATGTTTGGTGTGTGCTAACCCCGGGCCCGCGATAGTAACTACAAGCTATTTGGAAGTGTATGTTGGAGAAAAATAACCACCCTAGAAATGGCTCTAATGTTGTCGTGTTGGTAGATAAATCACAAGAGAGGATTTCAGATCAGTTTCCTTGACGATAAGGAAGTGACAAATTGTATGTTACCAAAAAGTTAAGATTCACTGATTGATCAACGTTGCTCTAACTTACTCTTTCTCTTCATGCAAAATGCCCAGATGCAAGAGAATTTCTGAATACGATGGAAAACAAGGGGAATAATTTGGGATCATGGACTCCTCATGCCTCTCTTGTAAATGTACAGTCACTTTCAAAAGTTTTAAGACAAAGTTTGTGGCGCCACTTATGCTTCTCGAGGGATTTTAGTTCCCCTTACTCATTTTGTTTTCCTTGGTTACTCATCGAAATTGTTTCGTTTGCGGTTGAAGATATATGCACTAATTGAGAGATATTACTTGCAAATATATCATTCTGTTTCGATTTATGTCGAATACAATTCATAATACTTCAATATGGTTTCGCCTTGAATGTGTTCTCTGGATTTCTGCAACTATCCAACTAATCTCTCAAAAGGGATTTGTCCAATAAATCGGTGGGCTGAAAAAGAAAACTTGTTGATGATTACCCTATCTTGAATGCAAAACCTAGAGGGCCTAAATATCTCATCACTTATTTTAGTGGCACACCTTAATATCATCATTACGTCATTTTCGGCGCATATTTTAGTATTTCAATCTGGTAGGAGTCCGATACTGTTTTTAGTGATAGCTGCTAGCATACATTTTGTAATACAGTCTTGATTGTTCTTTTCAATAAATAAATTAACAAGCACAGTTCTTTTAATTCTGTTTATTGATCTTTAATTTTCCTATCTTGAGAAAATGTTTCTTGCAAACATTTGTGCACCCCGGGATTTCCATAAACTCTGTGTTCTGAGCGATGGAAGAGCAACGCAATTGAGTCCAGTCTTACGCGGACGGATAAAAGGCATAACTGAGGGCGGCAAAACATTGCCTTAATATCTGAGCTGCTGAATTTGTCCCGCACTACTGTCTATTACTGGGTAAGGCGTTTCCAGGGAGACGACGAGTCGCTGGCAGACAGGCGAAGGAGCGACAGACTTCGAGCCACCCACGATTTCGAGGACACCATTTGATAGAGGATAATCCTTTGTGTCGGTAGAGTAATTGCCTTAACTAGGGAGGCGCATTTTGGATGAATCTGCGGAATAGTTAGAAGGCGGGTGATGGAGGTGATGGATGTATTCAACTCCACAAACTTGCCCTCAAGCCATTCTTAACAGACCGACAAAAACATTCGAGGCTGTTATTCAGCGGGAACATTTTAGTTCGCGAATAGGCTTTTAGGGACTTTTCTTTCGGGGACCATTTTCGCTGACGAGAAACATTTTCGAAGTATATGACAAGGAATAATAGAAATGTTGTTATGACATGACATACAATCATGACACAATGTGAGAGCGCATTGGATATATTTGTGAATGACAGCCGGTGAACGAATTCACAGGGAGTTTGACTAATATTTTATATTTAGGTTAACAAATTAGGTTTTTATATTTTCTGTTAAATTATTACTCTTTTGCGCCGGTCTTTCACTTCAATCGAAACCAATTGATAAATTTTCAATAATCAACAGATATGAATTACCCTTTGTGACTAGTCTTAAACAATTATGTTGACACCGAAGAAGGGTTTTTAATGCGCCCTTTACCGCCGGATTACGGTTACCCTCTTTTGCAAATCCCTAACCTACAAAATGTACCAGCCATCCTTAAAAAGGATAAGAAAACCCTTGGGGCAGTCATAAGTTTAATATGACACATCATCCTTTTATAAAGTATGTAAAGCTGTTGTAGCGATACCATAATTATTTGAAATTTACACAGAAATACAAAACAAGTGAAGACCAGTATGAGCAATTTTCTCCACGTCGGGGACTTGATTTCACAATCTCCAGTATTGGAATCGTACGATTACTCCACTAGGCCACAGCATTTGATTGCGATGGAAGTTTTACAATACGTGCAATATAATTTAGCAGAGAAAACCGCGGAATTGCGCAGTAAATGCACACGAAATAATCATTACATCCGATGTAAATCGAAACAGAATGATTAATTTGCAAGTACCATCTCACTCTGAGTTAATATATCTTCACGCGCAAACGAAATAATTTTTCTGAGCAACCAAGGAAAACAAAAAGAGTTCAGGGAACTAAAATTTCTCGAGAAGCAGAAGTGGCGCCACAAACTTTGCCCTAAAACTTTTGAAAGTGACTCTCACGCCATTTATTTAAATTGCCGATTTTGATGCCGAGACTGTTCAAATGAACTTCAACCGGACAAAAACCAAATTTAAAACTTTAAATGACACCTAACGTATTCACCGGAACGTCAAGTAGTCAAAATTTACTCCCATAAATATTATTGATTCTATCTTAATGAAGCATAGGGTGTGCTAAAAGACCTTTAGCAACTTCGAATGAATGTATAAATAAACTAAATATTTAAAGCCATTCAAACGGTGCACAGAGGTCAAACATCGAAAAGGCTGGCCAAAAGTCATTTTTTCGATGTTTTGCAATGAAGTTCTTGAATGGATTATTCGAATTCTACAGTATATGGCCTTCAACATACGATATGTTTTATTGTTTTAATATTTTACAAAAATAAACATTTATAATATGTTATTCTTGAAAATACTTAAATTCAGTATTTTCTATTACTTACGGAATTGAATTAAATTTTGACCTTCGGAATAATTGCTTGAACAAAAGATTGGAAGGGAGCTTACTCTGAATGATCTGCCAAAAATTATCATAAAAAATCTCAAAAAATATTAAAATGTAGAGTATGACTCTTTGCGGATGACTGCATTATTTGTCAAAAGACTGACAGTGACCTCATGAAGCTCTGTTGGACAACGCAAACGAACTGATGAATCGGTCATATTAAAAAATGGAATGAATATCAATGAAAAAAATGCACGTACGTAAATTCGATGCATGAAAGTAACACCGAAAACAGGGTTTATACATTCTCTGTCAATTTAATTCCTGGGTCTGACCGTTGCAAGTATTACGGAGTCCATTTGACGAATAATTTGGAATGGGGTCCAAAGCATTCAAAACGGAGCATTTCGTAATGAGGGACATCAGAGCACGACCACCGAAGACCATGGCCTATGGGACCCATTCCTTGAATTCTCTCCTCTTGAATGGGACGCGCGCGCGCTGGTAAGGGCAGACAAGAAGGCTAGAGAAAGTGCGAAGGGAAGCGGCTGGATAGGAGGACAGAAAGCGTAACGGAAATGTTGATGGTTGAAGGGAGAGTTTGGAGCCAAGGAGGATAGGGGTGAATTGTAGTGGATCATGAGAGGGAGAGGAAATAGCAGGCGAAGATATTGGGAAGGTCATGGAAGAAGTAGAATTTGTGGGGCACCATTTCATAATAAAGTTCCAGTCCATAAAGAACGGATGGTAAAAAGTTATCGAATTTGTAGAGAACCACACTTCACTGGAACGATGTACGAGAAACATTTTTCGATCCCAAATACTATGAATAGTTTTAAGAAATGTTTAAAGAAGTAGGCTGTTAATTTTTATCTTCTTATTCCTATTTTTACTCCCCTAATTTTCTTTTGGTTAAAAAATACATTGTTTTTTTACTTTTGATCTTGACTATATTTTGATGTCATTTTTAATTTACCTGCTTTTTACCACCTTGAAACTATTATTTTCAATATTAATAATAATATAGATTAAATAGTTATAACTACACGATAAAAATCTTTATATTCGGATAAAAAACTTTTGGAATCAACCTTCACATCAAATGTGTGCGTTATTAATTTGACCAGTTTTTTTATCTGGGCTATTGTGAGGTGACGCCAAGCATTAAGCAATTACCCAACTCAATTACCTGATGGAAATGCCAATGCAACCTATTAGTAAGCACTTACAATGGGGCCACTTACCAATGGATACTTCTTGGGATATACTTTCAAAATTCCCCTCGACATATTTCTGCATAAAAATTGCTATAAACCTCCGATCTCTGTCTTTAACTCGATTCTTGTCTCTTTGCCTCACAATTTTCCCACAATGCCTCACCAACTCTTCCTTCGATTTCAGCCCCTCACCACTGTCATCTGCCTCTCCTAACCTGGATCCCACATGCTAGGAAGCCACTGATTCTATGTTCGGCCAGTGCCAAGGAGCACTTTTATTTCGTCTTCTCATCCGAAAACCTTCCCATACCACGCTACAACGAATCCATCCCAGCATCTTCAGGCCTCTGCCACAAATATATTTCTTTGTGCAAACGGATGTCGAGGAAGGAAGGAGTGAGCCTCATTAAACCCCCGAGTATATTTCGCATGTCCGTTTGCTGAGGGCCTTCCTCCCCCTTACACCGTCTTCTCCAAGTCACCCCTTCCCCAGGGCCCGCGCAAAATATCTTTGCACCGAAGAAACCCTTTTACCCTGACTTCTGGAGAGAGGGAGTTTCCAATTAGGTTAATATTCCATCAGGTCTTTTTTGCATCCGCCCTGCCGCCGCAAGGCAACCCTCCCCCCCCCCTCCCCCCCTCACCCTCCGTCTTACGTCGTCACGACAAAACACACTCGATGGCGCGCTCCTAATTACCCGCGCGCGCCCTCCCCGGGGACATCAGTAATTACGGGCAGGCTTTGAAGAGGAGAGTCCCGTCAACAGATGTCCCCTCGAGCAAACACAAGGCTCGCTCCCTCTACGCGCCCGCCTCGATCGATACAACGGCCGGAAGAAGATAGGTAGATGCTAATCTGTTTGCTTTCTTCCTTGCTTCGGCCACGCGCTCTTCTGAAGACATCAAACGACCCCCAGTCACGTGACTGCGGGGACGTGGACACATCCGGAAGACAACCAACACACATTTTAGACAAGTCCCGAGAGTCTGGTGCTGGAGTTTTCCGAACATACCAATTTCTAGAGTTTTGGGTTTTCTACCATCAGGAGTATATAAGTTCAGATGGAAGCACTTTTACACAAGTTTACTCTAGGAATTACCGTCCATTTTTTTCGATTTGTGCTGTGATTTACAAATATGCGATTCGATTTCAGTCACTTGAGGAGGAGTTTGTCACGAGCAGAACTTCCGGTCACGAGCCGTTCACCATGACCACCCATCCACATTTCATTCTTGATTGAAGCCTGTTTCTAAGGGAATATACTTATTAGGCATGTAAATGCTTAACGGCGTTCTTTGTTTAAACTATTGGTTATATAATCCCATAAAGGCGGTGATTCGAGGACAGCTCTACAACACTAAAATGTTTGATTGAAACAGTAGTCCCAATTTGTGACTCTCCCCTTGTTAGATTTACCATGATTTCGGCGGGGGTTTAAACACAGAAAACTCCCTTTGTTTTGGGCTACAAGAGTAACCAATAGATGGCACTGGGGCAGCTCATCAACAGGAGAGGTATCCATATATATCCCATATACCCATCTTCGCGGACTTGCCTACCAAAAAATGTTTTTACGCGAATTTAGCCATTTCAGACCAGTACTAAAATTTATGTGTTTACTGTTTTTAATAACCCTTCAAATACTTTAAATTCCAAGTATTTTTACGCAATCTGCTACTCGCATGCCACTTCCAATTAACCTTACCTACATATGATTCGCGTCTTTTTTGGGGTGTTTGAAAAATAACTTAAGAGGAGATTGGAGAGACAGGAGGCAGAGAAAAACACGCCAAAAGAGAGAAATAATTTAGATGATTCATCATTCGAGTGCTTTATAAAATGTTATAAATTATTTACATTTTAAATGTAGGCGTATGGATTCGGAAGAAAAAATACTTTTGAAGGTAAAGCCGACCCGAAATGAAAAATCATTCATTCAATAAAGGGCAAAATTCCTGTTAGAATGAAAAATATTAGTCGAATAAAATCAGTAGAATACTTCAAAAATGAAAATATTGGAATGTAAATGTCGATGAAAAAGCTTTCAGACAGTCAATCGATTTGAAGGAATTTGAATTCGGGTGTTGAAGCGGAGATAATGAGGTCGGGAAAAGCGAATCGGATGAAAAATATTTCCGAAGGCAAAAAAAAATGAAAAACTCGGGGAAAATTTTCCAGGGGTGGCAACGGTTCGGATCGAATGCAGAGTAAAGTGCAGTTTAGGAAAAGAAAAATGAAGACGCCCAGCCGAATGCCAGAACCACACTAAAATAAACATGATCCAGAAACACTTAAAAAATTAAGAAAAATTGATTATTAGGAGTTAAGATATAAAGTAGAGGATATTAAGGTGATACGATAAGGAAGGAGAAATTAATAGATTTAGCAGAAAACCGCGCTGGGAAGGGAAAGAAAGACATACCAATCTTGGATTGGATCACGAAGTTAGTGCTATGGTTAATGGAAGAGGAAATAAAATGCAAAAAATGAACGTAAAGGTATGCAATGAGACCAATAGGGAAAGCAAAAAATAGCTAGAAAAGTTAGTGGTGCGAATATATGGAAGGCTTATTGTTAGTTAAGAAGGGCGATAATAATTCTAGGGAGAAATCCTGATGCAGTTTAGTCCGAGAATATGGCCAGCGAACTTTTTGAGGAATAAAAGCGGAGGAGTGGAGGGAGAAGAATAATCTTTCCGATGGGAAGAGTACACATTTACAGCCACGTATTCATCTCGCAAGCCGCCTCAGTAGATGAGCGGTCGGGAGTGCATTCCTCGTTAATGGCTTTGAGTCTTTCATCTGTAAAATTGAAACGAGGGACTATGGGCCAAGGCCTTCCTCTTTCCTGTTCGAATTGGGCTTTTCAATTTACTTTATAATTTATTGCAATATTGCCAAATTCTAAGTTCAAATAAAAACGTTGGTGTTATATTACTTTTTAACATCTTTTGTATTATTACTTTATAAATTTTATTTTATATAAGCGAGTCTTATTAGGCTACCAAAAACTTCTACATAAAAAAGTTTGAAATAGCAAAGCCTAATCGACAGAAGCACAAAGCCAACGTGTAAAAAACATTTTTGAAAACAAAAAATTCAAGGAAGTCATGTGGTCCGTAGTCGTGCGCGTTATCCCTTGCACCAATTTGAGCTGCGAAGAATTGTACCCTTGTGAACCTACGCTCTAGCTGAGCGAGTAATTCGAATGCAAACAGTCAAAAATAACAGCTCATACCTCATCAGCAGAACTAGGAGTAGTGTCATTTGGTTCTGATCTGAATTGAACACCTCAAGTCAATAGCTATTCGGGAAGTGGGTTAAATTTGAGTAGCAAGTGCTGCCCTGACGGGAAAACAACAAACAAACATACAAAAGAGTGACTCAACAAAAACTGGTGAAATGAATTCCTATTCAATCCGTTTGACAAAATATCTCTCTTAATTTATCATTTCTGCCAAATCTGAAATAGTGAATCGGAACAGAGTTTAAAGTTTAAAAAATATATTAGGATTATGATTTGCCACAGTCTTTAAAATCAATTTTTAAATTCAACGTTTGGTTGTGGAAACCGTAATTATGAACGGATTTTTATCAGACACGTTTTAAAATCTTCAGAAAAATAATGTTAATAATTATGTAGAGTGTCATTTCAACGGAGAGAAAAGTTTAAAAAATATCTTAGGATTTGTGTTTGCAACTGGTTTTAAAATAAATTTTTTATTTCAACGTTTGGTCGTGGAAACTGTAATTATGAATGGATTTTTATCAAACACGTTTCAAAACGTTCAAAAAACAATGTTAATAATTGTGTAAAGTTTCATCGTAACAGAATTAGAAGTTTAAAAAATATCTTAGGAATTGTGTTTGCTACAGTCTACAGTTTTAAAAATCAATTTTTTATTCAACTTTTGATCGTGGAAACCGTAATTATGAACGGATATTTACCAGACACGTTTTAAAACGCTCAGAAAAATAATGTAATTAATTTTATAGAGTTTCATTGCAACAGAATTTAAAGTTTAAAAATATGTTAGGTTTTGTGTTTTCAACTGGTTTAAAAAATAATTTTTAATTTTAACGTTTGGTCGTGGAAACTATAATTATGAATGGATTTTTATCAGACACGTTTTAAAGCGTTCAAAACAACAATGTCAATAATTGTGTAGAGTTGAATAATTATCATTTCTGCCAAATCTGAAATAGTAGTGAGGTCCTGGTATAATTGTCCCCGTGGAACTGTAAAATGTTACTATTCTTCAATCCTCATGTAGGTACTCTAAAGCTAGCTCGCAGCCTCCGAATCTCAAGCGGCCTCGAACCTTGTTCGTTCAAAATATGTGAGAAGATCTCTGTTTGTCCACAGCAGTTTTTGATCCGTCGCATAGTTTTCCTTAAATATTCATTTATTTAATGGATTAAGTCTTTCTGAGCAGGATATTCCATAAGCTCGCATCGTATTCAGGGTGTGTTCAATGCGAAGTCGAAACATGAGATGACAAATAACAAAATAAGCGCAGGGGTTATATTAAGGGTAATTAGGAGATGATATCCTAGATGCCCTGATGAAAGTTATTGCTGTGGAAGAGAAGTGCGGCAGAGATGCCTCGTTAATTTAGCAGCTGATGAAAAACAGAATTATGTGTGTGTTGAAAGATTAGCCGATAGGAGCATGGAGTGAAAGGCTGCTTCTAAGCAATCTCAGGACAGATTATGATAGTTAAAAAATATTATTGCGAATAACTTTTACCGTACGTTTTGTCACACCCCATACGACTGCATGAAAAACTGCATCGAACATCCATGAAACTAAATGGTTGAATGATAATTTTTTTCGCTTATACGCCGGGGATTTCACAAAATGAAGCAGGTGAGCGAATTATCGCTCAATATTTGTGTCATATGAAGAACATTAGAGATCGCTAAAGACTCAGATGCTACGAATAACGCACAGAGTGCTTGAGCTCAGGAATAGTGAGTGCTGAAGAATAGACATATTTCAGACCGACACTGAGAATATAATCGTAGCACCTATGTATCTAAGAGCGACAGAAACGAAAAATCAAGATAGATATTATTCCGATATGAACAAGTATAGGAATTCGTTATTCCTCCGATGAAAAAGGGACTTCAATTAATGAGACTCATCACACCAACTCACATCCTATTCTCTTTGTTATTTTTGCAAACGGCTAGTGCCCTTACAGCCCCCGCCACACGCCGCTGCTTGCATTGGGGTAGTATGCAGATGTGCAGATGGAAACGCTAGAGTCACATTTGCACATGTTAGCCCTGTCGCCTCGTGGAGGAAATAATCCTCTGGTCGAAGTCACGTGGGCAGGTGCGTCACCGAGGAGAATGACGCAATAATGAGCACCTGCGCTTCGCCGCCAATAGCGACTCGGGGGGTGGGGGGAGGAGGTGGGGGCAGGTGTCGGGGGCAGAGGGGGGCAGGGTCTGCTAGGGTCGCGCCCCCGGTCGATATATAATGGACGCCTGCTCGCAGCGCGGCGGGCCCTGATTGGCGCCGCCCTCAAGCGCCACCTGGCGCCACGCCTCGCAATTGGTCCTCTCCGACCTCCTATCTGCGTGCCCTCCATAAATTACCCCTGGCGTGTCGTGCGACTACAGCACTCGCACTAACTCAGCCCCACATCACGTGACAGGGACCTCAACGAGTCTTTTTTCCATCGATTTTCAAGTTGCACAAAAATTTCTGCAACCGCGAGGACAGAAGAATTCCGCTTTCTCACATTTCAACCTATCGGACCTAAAGAACGTAAAGTTGGGCCTGGAGCTAAATCTGGGCAAATGCACGATTATGTACGTACCTTGGCTGGGACGTCCTCATGAATAAGTTGTGGAATTCGTGCCTGACTCACGTCGCTTGAGCTATAAGAACGGATATAAGATATTCAGAGGGACAAGGAGAACATAATGTTAGAACCTCACCTTATTACTAATCCCGACAAAAACGATGAAATAATTTAAGTGATTCTCCGAACGGATAGGCAAAGGAATACCTCGTTCCTCCGAACAATAAAGAAAGAATGAATCTTTCTTGAATCCTACGCCGTAGTCAAATCGCTGAACCGCATATTTTTTTTTATTCTTAGCAAACGGCTGGTGTCATATCCTCCCTTCCTATAGGCCTTTCAAGGCAGCCTGCGGGGTAGCAAGTATATGTGGATCCTACCAAATCATCCCACACATGAGCCATCGAGAAAGTCTATAAAAACACTAAGTGTTTACCCTAGCCTCGCTGCAGGTAAGATAATGCTCGTAACCCATGTCCAGTGCAATGAACTATAAAACGATGGGTTGTGGTGGCCACTTTGTGGTTCAACTGCTCCCGGCCTCGAGAGCAGTGCGGGAACAACTGTCCCTGGCGTGTGTCGTTTATTTCGTTCTTTGATGTGGACTTGCACTGAACACCTCTCAAACATGATCAGTCGACGTCAGATAGTCACTACCAAAAATCCTACAGGTCAGAATTGAAAAACCTGATTTTCGTAATATGTAATTGAACATGATACAAGTAATTACATACATACATAATACATATATTACAAGGTAAATAGAAAGAATTGATTCCTTCAGGAGTAACTTCATGATATTTTGAACATCCATGATGAAATAATGAAACTGTAGGTTCCACTGAAATTTTATTTTAACTAGCACAACGCTTTCCTCCACAATGTGACATGTGCATGTGAGCTGTACTAGTGCGATGGGGGGGGGGGGGCTCCCTCCAATAAAACCCCCTCCCTTCTCTATATATCCCTGCCTTGCACTAAAGTAGCACGCATGACTATGCCACATTGACGTGAAATGCGTTTTCCGAGTTAAAATAAAATTTAGGAGGAAATGACACCGTTGGATGATTCCATCAAGAGGGCTGGGAGAGCAAGAGTGGCCAAGGTGAAAGTGTTCCTAGTCTCGTCTCTCCTTCAAGATGCATTAAAAAAATAACGGTCCTAGTACAGATCCCTGAGGGACTCATTTCTTCCCCCCACTATTCCCTGTTGCTGTGACGACCCTCTTCAAACCGTTTTCAAGCAAATCTTCATCAGAAACGAGGTTTTCCAACTTAAATCGGAAATGTGAGCTTCCCTTCCAACGCCAATAATTGTACCGAAGCGCTAATAGTCGCAATCTGTGACAGACAATACCGAAAATTCAAGAGGTTCGCTTCAATTAAGAATATACGATGAAGTGAGCCTGTCATATTCTGGGGCAATTGCTCAGGATTTAATTTTTTCCTTCGAGCTGATTATTACTGCAGTTTATTTACTAATGAAAGTACAGTACTAATCCAGCCGCGAATCCAACTTTCACAATCGCAGTTTCAATTTGGAATATTCTGTTCCTCCCGCCACTGCACTGGCGCTGGGATTCAAAGGAAAGCTCCTCACGACAATAAGTCGGACCCAGACGAATACTGCCCTCGCAACCATTCCTCTGTTTGTATGATCAAAGCGGAAGGCCTTCAACAGCTTGTAAGGATCTGCGGCGTGTCCAGCCCTTCTTTTTCTGCTGCACTAGTGCCGACGGATGCTACCACAGCGCGGGCGTCGCATGCGAGGGGGAAGTAAATTAAAACATGAATGCATGAAGCGACCTCAAAATTCAAAACGAAAAGGTCAAATTTTTTTATGATCCCATCGGGACGGACAATTTTTCGGTGGTTACGAGGAGAAGCGGGGACCGTGCGCGGTTTATGACTTTCCATTTGCATTTTAATGCTTCTGGCTCCCCCTCCTCTTGCCAATCCCGTGGCTCCATCTGCGGAGGGCCGGTTGAGAAAACAAAAACGCAGCGGAAGGCGAAAGGCCCTCTTCAGAGACGACTTAGGACTCACATTCGCGTGGCTACACTCAACTGCGACTGACTCAGGTGTTTTTTACGTCTTTTTTGTCACATAATTCTTTCATTTAGACGCACTTTTAATCACATTAAGAGCTTTCGGCTTAAGAGATCCTAGTTTGGGAGTTAAAATTAGATTCACGTTAACTGCCAGAGGAAAACATTCCACAGACCGGAAATCGAAACGCGGACTTTTGAAAACGAAAAGGTCAAATTGGGTGCTTGGGCAGGATTAGCCACGCCCACTTTGACCAAAACATTGGCAATCCCATAAGGGTCAATGCTCACTATGTGGTGAACTTTTTGGTCATATCTCGTTAATGTATCAAAATAACTATGGAACCCACACTGTAAACCTTTTTCTTACTTCATTGGTAGGCTTCGCAAAGTTATGTCACAAACATCTTATCCCAGGGAAAAATTATTATCAACCGCCGCGGTTATATTCCACAACCAGTCTATCAGAGAATAAAATTTTACGAGTGTAAACTAGCCATTTGCACTTATATTGGTATTTAATTTATTATAGGCAATGGAAATCCAAAGATACAAAGTACAAAAGTATATTTCAAGGATATCCCCACCAATAAAGTGGCCAACAGACACAGAGTTTATGCATTAATAGAAGTATCGCGAATGATGGAAAAATCCGATGACAATCACCGGATAAACACTAATGATTATAGTAGCATTTTCAAATCAAAACTTAGCCACCTCAAAATATCGGTTGGAGACCAAAACTTGTCAAACTAAGATGGCGGAACTTTTACCACGCTAAAAAACTCGGAAACGGCGCCCCCTGACATTCCCCAAGCTCCTTGGGACTTTTGGCTCTCGGGGCCACGGGGCTGTTCAGTCCTTTTTTTGTGTGTCCATGGACCCATGTTTCAATTCTTGGCCAAATTGCATCTTCTCCTGTGGCAATTGATGCGAAATACACCCCCTTATACGCGTAATAATTGAAAGAAATTAAAATAAGGTTTGTATAGGTGTTACGTAACTCTTTTAATGGACTGGAATCTTGGAGTATAAATAAATAGACCGGAAGTATTCACAATTGGACTCACCGAAAACCCCTTCGCCACAATAATGTGTTGAGGACGAGCAAGGAAGAGGTTCCAACGGATAAAGTGGGGAAAAGAAGAAAAGTTTTCAATGTAAGTGAGAAAGTTACAATGTTTGGGGCATATAGTGAGAGAAAAATAGTAGGGCCTGTAACTAGCAGTTATTGAGGAGAATATCTGTGGAAAAAGGACCAGATATAAAAGGCGTGGATCCTAGATGGACAGCTTCGAATTGAGTTATGAGTCGATGTGCTATAGAGAAGGTATTGAGAAAGAAACAGTCAATATCAATAGCGGGATAACATAAGGGGGACTTGATTAATAAGAATTGACTCATGACTAAATAGTAATAGCAATAAATGAAAGGAACTCGAGGCCATTAATCTTAACGTGGTCGTCAATGCAAACGCGAAATTGCAAATCAGGAAAATAATTTCTCGGATGGAAAGGAGCGATGAGTCGCGACGAAATATCAATCTTTCTCATTCAACCATTCTCACATCAGTTCAAAATAAATAAAACCCAAAAGGTGCTGCCCATTTTTCGCGAGTTGGTGACGTCACTAGAGTTTTTTCTCGATCTCGACTCGATCAGGAATAACCTTTCAATTGAGGGAAGGAATCGCTCAAAAGTGTGTAAACAACAATGAACCACGCGTGGCCCAGGAGCAAGGAGGTCGATGAGTATGGCTGTGTAGTGACGAATCCTGTATAGTGGCGCACTATACAGGATTCGGTGACGTCATCGCCTATTAAGGGTGTTAATTGTTCGCCGCGAATAACTCGAGAATCAGGCAACGGATCGCCAAACGGAAAATTAACATTCATTTTTCAAACACAATGATTAAAAGGTTGGTAAATCATAATTGCTAACAGCTGTTCCGGTCGAATTAAATTTTTTCTTGGCCGTATCCGAAATTCCAACGCTATTAGCCCCTCCCTACACATAATAGGTACTACTCCTCTATGGATATTAATGGAGAGGGAAAATGTGTTGCAAGTGTGTTTACAGTCACGAATAGGGTGGATGTGAGGTCATTTGAGGCCCTTCTTCCGATGTCGCCTTCCATCGATCATGCCACTTGAATCGGCCTAAAAATGGCATCACTTTTCAACAATTCACCCACAATTTATATTTCTGTATCATCACCCACACCATATCTAAAAGCATACATTAACTGGAACGAGTGCTCAGAGGTTTATTGACAATGCTACCAAGTCGAAAAGTTCAACATCGATACATATATTGTGCTAAATTTGATGCTACTCTTTTATTTTTAATTTTTTGAAAGAAATATTTCTATTTTTTCGGTGTGACGCTCACTGGAATGTGCCCCTCATTCAATCGTGTCACCGTGATTATGAATGAGTTGCGGAACGGACGCCCCTGCAAGGTATGCAGCGCGCCACACGTATCTGTCCGGTCAGGTTGCAGTTAATCGCAGGATGCGTCTCTTCGCCAAACGCCCTCACGATCTCCAACATCACTGACGTTACACTGTTTACATTCTCACCCCCTCTCCACATCCAACGCTTCAACTCGCAGTGCATGTGACCACCGAGTGCATGTTTCCATTTTCCACTCCTTGGACTCACGAGAGCATAACTGCAGTTTTCCATTTGATTGTTCGAAGGAACACCAATCCTATTCCCCAATGCATCCACGTGCTGACGAATTCAGTTTTCAAATACAACCAAGTTTCAAGTTGCAATTTCACAGCTATTACACTTTATGAAGATTTTAAATCTCAATGTGTAGGATATATTTTGATGGAACACATGCTATGTCGGCCAATTTGTTTGCGCAAAAAGATCAAAATCTTAGTGATCAATTCCTTAAATATCCGTTAGTCCGGTTTATTTCGGTTGTCATCTGTGTCAAAATGAAAGGGGAAGCGAATTTGCATACCACTGTTACATTATCATCAATAAGTAATTGAGGCAGTGACTGCAATAATAATCCTCAGACTTAGCCATTAACATGTAACGTAGACAGGGGCCGCATAAATAAGATGCTTACCACCTTTCCCGAAAATGTCACGCAAATATTTCGATTCCATTAATCTGTTTGCTATTCGATCACTAAATATGTTCCAAGGTAATGCGCGAATGTCCTCCACACAGATTTTTGCTCCATAGTATTGCAATCAAAGTTTATGCACCCACTTCCGATGGAACTGATATCATCTCAAGTTTTTCCACGATTACGAAAATCACATCGGCGTGATCGGTATCCCGAATGCATTGCTTAAGATTTTCCCGTAAAATCTGAGAGAGGCGATTGGTAGCCAGGCAGTGGTTACGAACTGAATCAGAAAGTGCGGATGTCAACTCGGCTGTCTTTCATTTGAAAGGAATTTGAAACTGCGGTGAGATTTTGACTCTTTTTAGTGCAGAAGAAACAAGAGAACTAAGTTTGACTTCTCTATTTGATAGACAAATTGCAGAGAAAAAATGTCGAGATAGAATCGCAATTCCATGTGTTTCCAGGGCTTGCTAGTAGAGGCCTCTTGATTGCTCCGTAAAGTTGACATCGCAGGCAGCTTACCACTGAAACCACCACTGAAACACCACAATACAATGTCCTGCTTTGATATTTATTCCAAAATTTTGAGATAGGCCTACTATCCCAAACTAATCATTCGTGTGCGAGGAGCGCGGTTGACTGCTTAAAACTTGCAGCGCTAACTTTCGTTTCGGGTGACATTGACGCGAGTAAATAGGAGGCGAATTCACTCACCCTTTTGCAGAGAAAATTCTCCAATGGTATCCAACGTGGTTATCAGAGCATAGAATATGGCGTTTGAATGACAAAACGGATAGACTGCAGAGAGTCAAGATGCAATTCTGGCCTCAACCTAACTGGACTCCTATGGGCCAACTCGAGAAACACTACGGAGATGAGATGACGATTGTAAAGAGGGAACTTTTTTGAAAATTCGGTCTCTCAGAAATGCTAACTAGTAAGGAGCATTTCTTTCCAGGCGGAAGTTTTCGCCATTTCAATCTGTAGGAAGACACGCGGCCAGAGTTGAAAATAAACTGAGTGATTTTGACGTTAATGGCAGTCAAAGTAGCTAGATAAAGCTAAAAGATACTTAGTAATTTAATAAAATCAAATCAAAAATTTATTCTGACTGATGGACCAAAAAAACGTGTTCTGAGCCCCCAGGACGATTGGCGTGGTGTCCCACCCTTCCACGGTCTCTCCACTCTGCTACTTTGCTGACGACGGAATGTCGCCGATTGCGTTCACCAGCGAATACTTTCCTTTGAAGGATGCCCCCTTTCTCATATTCAACAAACACGCTGTGTCTACAACACTTCTAATCCGCCGAGAAGGCATCGCGTCTATCAGTGCTCCTTTCCAGTATTCTTCTAGTCGCGGAGGGTGAGCTCCGAAACAGCATCCATTAATCAGCAATTATTTGCATACATGTATTCATTCGTCTGGACCAGGGGCGCCGACTTATAAAAAATATTGGGGGGGCCCATATCGGAGGTTTTTCCCCGGGAAGAGGTTAAATTCAAAGTGTGTCGCAGCGCCGAAAAGCTGTCATGATTCACACCACCTGATTCAGTTAACCTGCTTAACCTTATAATTATTTGTTTTAACACATTGTTGAATTTATTTTAAAAGGTAACTATCGTCAAACATGGGAAAAATTACCAATATATTTTTGTGATTTCACAAAGCATAATGTAACTTAATTATTTTCTTGAATTATTGAGGGGGCTCCGCCCCCCCAAACGAATCTTTGAGGGGGCTCGGGCCCCCTCAGGCCCCATGGAGTCGGCGCCACTGGTCTGGACCTAATCATTGCAGTCTACAACAACTACCCTCCTACGTGTATTACACACTTCATTTCTCCCCTTCCTTTTCGGGCAAGCTTCGTGTCCGAATTCGAACAGAACGACATTCACCAAAATTGAACGAATAAAATCCTTGCGTGGGCTTTCGCAATGCGTGTGGTGAAGATTCAGCCGATATGCTTATGGGATATGCTGCCCGTGTAGAACAAGCGCGATGCATATCCCGCAAATCTATGCGCTTAACAAATAAAATTTACTCAATTTACCTAAGAATCAGTTCACACGAAAGGAACAAAAGTTGACTTTTATCAAAGTTCCAAATTAAATAGTAAGTAAATTAAATTAATTAGTTATTTAGTTATCAATTAAGTAAATTAAATTGCGCACTCCATTTCAAATTACTTTTTTCGTCGTTATTTAATAATCACTATTCCCAACTGTGCACGTGGCTGCGTGGCACACCGATTCATGCACGCAGCGAAAGTCAGTCTGCTCTAAAAGCCATGGAACAAGTCTAGATTACGAGCTGAATGTCGCAAGGTAGGTACTTAATAATAAAGATCCAAAGTAAAACTTTTCTGGGTGCTAAGGAATATTTGTTTTACTTGATTAAATGGCAGATTAAGTGGCTGAGGCTGGTGCGACTCAACCCCAAGCCGTTAGCATTGTCATTTTTGACCTGAACAAGAGAGGGCCCTGGCTAAAACGCAAGAGTCTGGTTAAACACGAAAACCTGAACTGCTTAAATAGGCCTTCTCCGAAGGGAAATAAGTCAACTTGGAAGGGTAGTGTTCACGCGCCGTGGTAGGCTGCTGGAGCAGTCACGACGCAACGCTGCATGGACAGCGACTGCGAAGAAGGAACGAATCGATTGGACACGTGGTCGATATCGATTCAATCTATTTGCGACGCTGAAGCAGTTCGACTTTGTACGCAGTAGGAGTCGATCGCCATGGATATATCGCAATCAGCAAACGTTGATTTAGCTACGCGAGCACAGAATGTAAACGCAACTTGCTTATTTTCCATTTATCACTGTGCGTAATCAATGGTAGGCAAAAATTTAATCACACTTCCCCACAATGAAGAATGGATGAAAATATTTCTCTTCAACCAACGCTATTTTTTGCAACTCTAATTAAGAGGTATAAACCAGGATTAATACAGGATTTCGCGACAACTGCGCATTCTTCGAGCGCTGCGCAGAGGCGGAAGGGTAGCGTAGCGCACAATCCACCAACTTTTCTCACCGTCGCGTGAAATATTTCATCGGTGATCAATATGTGATTCAAAGGATTTGATGTAATCTAGGCCAGCAGGGAGCAGAATAGAAGAGGCATTGAAGGAGATTGATAACCGCGCTGAATACGCGGAGGCTGAGCACTAAACGATTGCAGTCGAGCAGTTGAACAAAGAGGTTTTCAGAGAGATATAGAGGTCCTCAAGAAATAATGCGTAAACACTTGTACACCTAAATGTAACCCACCTACATGTAAGTCACCTGAATAGGCGTATGGTGGGAGCGTTAAGACCACTATCAAAAAATGCATGCGTCAACACCACTGATTCCTCCCTACGATCTATTCAAGTTTTTTGTCGCCAAGAAACTTCCTATGCTTCGCATAAATGGAGAACATGTGGCTGTCGAATGCCAAAAAAAAAGATTCAACGTAGTTTTCGGGAAAATGCCAAATCCTTGTCCAAGTTGTTAATTGATTGACGACTACCTGATCCTATAGGTTCGACAAAAAACTTCTCTTATTTTATCGTTTATGTTCCCTGTTACAAATATAGTGAGGTTCTGAGATGATGTTCTCGATATCATTTTAATAGATGCATGTTTTTAATTGCTCCCAGCGTGGCACTTCGCGTCCGAGATTTCAGCCGAACATCATTCATGCCAACGCTTCCCGTTCGTAAGAAGCGGTTTTTAACGAATGGCGCGGCTAACTATGGTATTGGATTAACATCAAGTATTCAAGGATACTTTCGACAAGAGCGAAGTAGTTATTTTAGTAAAGTATATTTCATCAGGGGCGGATCCAGGATTTTTTATGGGGGTGCACAAGGCAAACAATCTTCTTATGCTTGAGATAAAAAAAACATGATACAAAAATTACTTTACGAAATATTGAACTTTTTATGCAAAATTTATTAATATGAAATTAATGATTGGGGCTCCCAAATACACAAAATCGAAATGAACGTAATGATAACCGTACAAAATATATTGTCTAATTTTTAAGCGTTTGAGGGGGACACGTGTCCCCCTAAATCCGCCTATGTATATAATAATATATATTATTAGTAGTTAGCAATAGAAATTATCGTAACTCGCAGCTATTCTCCCTAGATACCCCCACTTCACGGATTTAATCTTTCTACGCCAGATCTCATACACGCAGGTGAAATGATTAATAATGTACTGCGATGCATTCCAAAATTACGAAGCGTAGCGATAAAAAAAAAGAAACCCGCAATGCGAGCGAGCAATCAGGAGGCTCGTGTGTGCGGGCGGCGCCTAGAGCGCGGGGCGCCAGCCAATAAGCGCCCTCTGACCCGCGATAGGCCAAAGGGCACCCCCCACCCCTTCCCCTTGGCACTGAACTCGCGGGGCCACGACCCCTGTCGACGGGCGAGGGGCGTGGCCTGTTGAGACGCGGCCGTTGCCACGGCAACCACGTATAAGCGGGCGGGCCCCCCTAACTCCCTCTCCCCCCACTCCGACGCCAAAGCAAAGGACTCACTCACTCGCTCACTATAGTTGCTTATTGAGGGAGGATTACCAAAGGGTTTTGTTTAAATTTTTCAATTTCCTCGCCTGCTCAAAGTGAAATGCTAAGGGGAGCTATAATCGATAAAATCGCACAAGCGGGTGATGAAACATCTCGATTTTCCCCCATCAATACTGCATTTGGCAAGGTTAAGGACACGTGGGATTAAACGATTACTGCTGACTCACCAATGAGCCCGAAAGGAAAAATTGGGCGCATTTCAAAATAATAAACATTGAATTTATTTAACTTTTCTAACCTATGAAAGGTCACTGAACAATGAACTGATCACTGAACACTATACCCATAGAGTTTAAATCACTGAACACTATACCCATAGAGTTTAAATTATTACTATTACTATAGGAGGCTCCACAAGGGAGTAGTTGCCGCGTTACTGTGAAAATGGTCTCCACGCGTCAAAAATGCGTCGTGTTGCGACACTAAAATGAAATAATTCAAAGGAATTTCTTGATTGAAGCTTTCGCGGCACATGATGATTAAAAATAAGTGACATACGGGTGTATGCCGCGTGTCGTGATGGAGATTGTCCCGACGTTTCGCGACCGACTGCTGGTCACTTTTTCAAGGGAATAATGTTAGGATTGGTTTTTGCTGCCTTTTTATATATTTCAGGTGGGAGGGGTGGGTGGAGAGTGTGAGGACTGGAGGGGGAAGATAACGAAATGTTGTGGATGACTGGGTTCCAAGTACTGCTGATTCTTAATCCGGTATCCCTATTATAGTTGTTCCTGTTCTTCTTTATTTCTATGGCCTCGCGGATGAGTCGTGCTTTAAAATGTTTTATCCTAGCGATGACTCTTGATTTTTCGAAGTCGATCCCATGTCCGGTGGCTTCGTGCTCCGCTACGGCTGACTTTGAAGAGTAACCCAGTCGAATGGCCCGCTTGTTCTCTTCTATACGAGTTTTGACAGCTGAAAAAGTGACTAGCACTCGGTCGCGAAACGTCGGGGCAATCTCCATTACGACACGCGGCATACACCCGTATGTCACTTATTTTTAATTCAAAGGAAGCTTACGTGTGAAAAAAATGGGAAAATATCAGACGCCGTAAGTGTACATATTCACGAGGGCTAATGCGTATGTTTCGAAGGGACTAAATTGCACTCATAAATGTTTACCTGCGTCTTTTTAATTATTAGATATGAAATTAATCTTAATATTAATTAACTGAGCTTGATTTTGAGCAATGAACGAAGTGTAGTGCATGTCTTGCGGGCTAACACGAATGTTTACCTGTATCCTACCGACTGGAAAATTTTGTCATTGTTTTTGTTACTATGGTGCAGTGGTTACGGTGCTGGCACAGGGGCGGATCCAGGATTTCATTCTGGGGGGGGGGGGCGCAAGCTAGGCAGTATCCAGGATTTTGTTCTGAGGGGGGGGGGGCACAAGGATACCTCGTAATACAAAACACGCGCAATGATAATTGGACCGTATTAAAATTGCATATTTTTTAAGGGTCAGGGGGGGGGGGCACGTGTCCCCGTGCCCCCCCCTTAGATCCGCCTATGTGCTGGCATACCATTCTAAAGTTCCGTGTTCGATTCCCACCAGCGGTAATTTTTTTCATGATTTCCTGTACTTTTTCATTTTCAGAAACCTGCTATTCACAATTATGTTCATGATTTTCACTGATAATTATAATTCTGTGCGAGGAAATGTTTTTGTACATTTGCGACGTCTGATGTTTTCCTATAGTTTTCACACAGAAGCTTCCTTTGAATTGTTGCATATTCGTGTCGCAAAACGACATACTATTAAGATACACATATATTTGATTTCCTCTTATGTTGCAAAATGATACTGCGAACTCATACTTACCATTTATATTTAGTTTTCGAATCGGATATCGTAATCATCAGAACTTTTCACACCCTGCCGAGTAGGAAAAAAACGTTACAGGAAAAACTATATTCTTAGATGATTAAAATTGATAATACGGTGGTTTACTATTATTTTTTATTGCCTAAATCGAAAGATTATTACTCCTGGAGTACGTATTTCACGCTTTTAGATTTTTAAATGACGATATCTATTTTTCGCGATGAAATGAAAAGTGAAAATTTTCAAGCGCGCGAAAACGCGACGCTAATGATGGGAAAAGTCCGTGTGACGTATTTCTGGTTCCCGCTGCCGCCCTGTGAGGTGACCTTGAGGCGAGGCTTGAGCGCTGATGCGACGCAGGCTGCTAGCAGGTAGCACAGTACCCCTGCTAACAGGTAACGCTTGGCTTAAATAAGGATTATTAATACCTTATCAAACGAAGGAAACTTTCCGACCTTAGACAATTTTAATGAGTGATTATTAGGACATATTTCCCTGAGCTCTGTGCCTCATGCATGCATTGGTAATCTCAGACGATGTAAAACTCCTATCTACTCGTATAGAAACTAGGTCCCTGTGACGTCACGTGGAGTGAAATCGCATGGGCGCCAATCTGGCCTTTTTCGAATGAGGATAAAATTGACCATTGCTAATCGTCTAAACCGGTATTTCTGAAACCAAATAATTTGTATATTATGAATACACTAATGGAGGGTAACAAATCGCAATCAATGCCTTTCGTTTTCTTTGATGAAGGAAACTACCCTATTCTCTTGATGTAAAAAGCAAAATTTACCAACAAGACGCAGATGGTGCAGAAGATTAGCGATTCTCAATTTGCAATTTCTATACCGTTTACTATTGTTGAAAAAAAAAAACATTTTATTCTCATAGTGGACACATAAATGGCACATCGCCATGACATCAAAATAATTCAGTCTTACACTTACCAATGCTATGCCTAAATCTCTTTCAGAGGAGTTCTATTCACTTTGCTCCAAAAATATTAAATTTACTCCCAAAAGTAATGAAAGTAAGATCAATGTGAAGTATTAATACTATAACAGTGATTGCCAGTATTACTTACAGCAAATTAAGTAATGCCTATTTGTTCAAGAAAATGTGGAATGTATGTTTCATATTGGCTAAAAAATTATTTGGTTGGGAAAAAATTTATCTATCAATTTCGAGTATTGCATAGGTATTTATGTAAAACAAAATTATTTTATCTATATTGTTCACAATAAATAAAAAAGAATCAAGTATTTAGCATGGATTTCATAGCTACTGCCACAGTAGCAGAGAAATAGTAAGTGTAGGTGTAACCTTAAGTTTCTAAAATGTCATTTTCTGGTTTTGCACTTCACCTGTTATTGAAAGAAGCAATAAATAAGTGTGTCCCATTATTGAATCCTTCCCCAACTGCAGACACCCTCTGCTGACCATGGAATCTGGATGGAAATGTAAAATTTACTAAGCATTAGAATGTAAAATAGAGGAGAGCGGGGTAATAGTGTACGCTTAAGCATTAAGTTTATATCTTTCAATTGAAAACGTCAATGAATGAGGCAATCATATTATTTCAAAGGAAATTCAATTTCTCACCAATTCTTTGCTTCATATTTAGAAAACTTAACTTACTTTGAGTTTTATATCCATATAACAAAACACTTACATGGCACAGTATTGTTCCGAGTGGCGGGGCAATAATTATTAATGTACGTTAACGTACACCAGTAGGGCAATAGGTACTGCTCTGTGCGTTATTGCCACAGCTGGTCAGGGAAAAATCAAAGATGAGAAATTTAATTTTAAATTTTATTCCATCATCGAAATAAATAAAACATGGTGTAATAGCTTACATTAAAATTAGATTAATACCAAACCCCCGATCTTCATTGCAATAAAAGTCAGCTGATATAAAACCAAAATTTTAAAAATCCTTTTCTATTTACGATTAAATGATTTATTGTAGCATCAAAGTATGAAAATCCATGCTTATAGTACAGGCAAACTGACGACACATCAGATTAAGGGCGTTCGGATTATTGAGGTGTTCCGACTACCGTGTGTTCTGATTATTGAGATTCCCCTTTACTTGGAATGATTGGCGTCTCACCACACAATTCATAGGTACTTCATAATTTACACAATCCTCATTCCTCAGAAAAGTTACAATATTATATGGGGCATTATCGTTCAACATGGGGCAATACATTACGCCTTGCATGTCCCATTGGGGCAATTGGCAATGGGGCAATACCCCATGCAAGGTGTACAGAATTGCCCCAAAATGACATGGCACAGCATTTTCAACCCTAACATAAAACAAGAACAATAGAGGACTTGTGTTTGATATTAAAAAGTAGCCCATGATACAGGCTATTCAAAACCACAAGTTTGGATTTAATCACTAGTAAAATGTTTCCCTTACCTCAGTTCAAGCTAGTCTTTAAAATTATTAGAAAAGTTGGCAAAACAGAAAAACATTCGTCTCATACACTACGTGCGTATAGGCAGAAGCTCCCAGATTGTCTTCATCTGTTTTGCTTTTCTTCCGCTACCCAGCAGCACTTCCCAGTGCTCACTACATACTCCAGCAGATCTAAAATTATGGTGCATGGTATTTTCCCACCGTACGGTATTACCCCGCTCTCCCCTATAAATGCAGTAATATAAATACGTATGTTAATGTAAGTAATTGCTGCCAGATTAAGCCTAAAGCAACTCTCTACACTCACTACCATAAAATGTGGTCCATCCACTGGTCCTTCCTGCCACAAAATTTGTCAGTCAGCTGGGCGTTGATCACTTATTGATCCACCTTCTCCTCATTGCCAGAGTGCTTAGCCATTTCGGAACGAGGGCTGTTCGCAAATGCTTTGACTTTTTGAACTGTGCAGCCCCAGTTAGTTCCACCACAATCTGCTTGGTGCACCATGTTTGTATAGGTCAGCTGTTTGAAGGGCAGTTTTGTGATTGCATTACCATTATTAGTTGCTTGTGAAGTGTATTACATAATTTCATTTGACGGATTTCAAAATCAATGATAGGTCTGAGTAAAGAGTAGCAGTAAAAGTTTGCGCAAAACTGTGTTTGGAAAATCTGTTTAGATGGCTTTAGGTGACAGCATTGCATTTCGGTGACGTGGCTCTATGAAACATGCATAATGCTTCAGGGGATATGAACGTATCAAATCTGGCTGACAGTGAAATGAAGACTATGATTGTCCTGGATGTCCATCCATGTCAACTGACGACTCACGCATTGATAAAATCAACACCCTGGTTTGGGAAAATTGACTTCGGAACATCAAAGAGCTTGCTGAAGACTGCAGGATGTAAGTTGGATCACGTTATGACATTTTGACCGAAAAATAGGAAACGCATCCTGATACTGTGAAATTCATTCCACCCCTGATGGCCAAAGACAAAAAAAGTCCCCATCGCATTCAGTCCACATGAATTTTCTGGCAATCACTGCTCACTCACCCCAACTAGTCCCTTCTTCTTGTTCTCCAAACTCAGTAAACTTTTGAAAGGAAGAAGACGAGTTCTGAAATTGAGGCAACTGTGGCAAGGGAACTGACGAACATCACAAAAGAAGCGTTCTAGGACTGTTCACATAAGTGGAAATACCGTTGGGACGATTGTGTGCATTTGGGAGGAGTGAAAATCAACTTTTTATGCTCTAACACTCTTACACAAAGTCTTAGTTTTAAAATAAGCCACATATCATGGCTCTATGACAATTTGCTGGAGAAATAGAAGGACTTTAGGCACAATAGGATTTAAGGCACAATGCAAATGGCAAAAATGCACATGAAATGAAAAAAAATTGCAACACGATGTTGGAGTAATTAGTTTGTGATGAAATAGAAACTTTTATGAGAGCCTAATACCCCGAGAAAGAGAGAAGGGACAAAGATTTGTTGAAGTGGGGTGGAATACATTTTCCACACCTTCCAAGATTGGGTGTGGCCATCAAGACAAGAATAGTGCCCAGAGTTGGAATTTAGTGCATTTACATCAAGGGTATTTACATCATATATACAACTGACCACTTACAGGAGGCCCAATCAGTAGAATATTGATTCATGTCCCTTACAAAAGTACATATGTATATAGATACTGGAGTTTGAAGCACTGTAGTGAAGTAAAGGTATGACCGACTAGTGAGAATGTAATTTGCATCAAATGAAGCTTGCTTCATTCTGTGTTGAATATTGGACATTAAAATGTTGTTTTACTGTTTCACAGGTATGATTATAAACCAAGAAAGGGAAAAGCACCTCTTACTATGCACTTTCTGCACAATCATGGAGTTTGCAACCTCGTAAAACCATAACTAGGAAACATATCAACTTGAAATCAATAACATAGGTAGATTGTACTTTCATGACATAAATAACAAAATTTCAATTAGAAATGCTTAATAATTTTACTTAGGTAATACATATTAAACTTAGTGATAACTTTTTCTCAGGAATGAGAATCTGGAGAAACTTGTGCAAATCATTGTAGCCTTCATCTTAAAATTGATTGGTATGAATGCATTGGGCATATTACTCCAGAAACAGAACTTTACTAAATATTGGCTTGGCATTACTTTCAATGTTTTGCCCTGTCACCGTCAGCCAATGAGCAGACAACAGTCTTGCACTCCCTCCCTTCCCCCACTTTTTTATCAGTTTTCAAAAATGCACTCATTGCAGAGCAATCGTTTTGAGCGTTTGCTACACAGCACTCATGAGGAAAAACAATGAAAATTTATGAATGTGACAGAATATTTCATGAAAAATATGAATTTCAGTTAACATCCATTCTTACAGCTATTTTTGCTGTGGAATGCGGATAACTGGGCCTTCAGCAATTTATTTGAATGTGAGATGGAGGACAAAACATAAAGTGGCTGACTGGGGAATCCCCTAATATTTGTGACCTACAGGTGCACTTGAAAAACTCCCACGTTCTTCACCCACATTTTTTCAATTCCAGAGTAGATATTGTTTTTCTTGTCAGCTATAAGATACTTTTGAATGCTTACTGAATAATTAAACATAAGGATTGTTATAGCACTTGCATAATTTGTGGAAACTAAACAAAAACCAGTATAATGCAGAAAAACTAAAATAGTCTGGCAGAAAATAGCATTTACCCTTTCCTATAGCAAAGTAATTAGTGATGTCTAACTGGTATTAATGAATGAAGCTAGGCTATATTACAGCCATTCTTCCCAAGTAACACCATTCAAATGAATGGAATGACCAATAAAAAAAAAGAAGGGAAGGACTTTTTCTGGGGCAACCGTCAAGGCACAAAAAAAGGAAAAGAAACAAAATTATTCCAGATTCCAGGATTGTAAAAAAACACACAACTTCAGATATAGAATGAATGCTAGTACATAAATTGCAACTAAGCGAGGGAATATTAAAATCACAACTTGCCATAATAGGATCATTTATATGCCACTCGTTCACATACAAAAACAATTAAGAACACAAAGAACTCATATCTAGAAAGCATTGTAACTCTTTTTCATAAATTCAAATTTCATTTCAATTTTCATAAAATAATTTTTGGAATATGTACAAAATTGACAGCACAAGGGCATTTAGACTGAACAATTTTGCCAAAAAAAGGTACATTACTTGCAAATACGTTTTATATGTTCTTTAGCAAAACAAAAAATTCCAAAGTGAAGTTGATACTCTCTGAGATTTCCAGTGATAATAAAATTCCCTGGAATTCCCCAGGCCTCCACAGTTCTGGACGATCTGATATGGGACATCAATGCCCCCACAACCTTGTGCTATCTTTCGTCTTCGGTTTGACTCTAGGGAAATTATTGAAAACAGCTTTTAGTCAATTATATAAATAAGAAGCATTGGGAAATTAGGTACTTACATAGTTTATTTTAAATGCGATGGTGGTTGGCGTAACATGGTGAAACTCCTTCATGATGCACAAAGGTTAAGAAAAGACTTAGCTGTTTCACAAAATAAAATACATTTGCAACCGGTTTCGATACAGCGTATCATCATCTGGCAATTACAAGTATCAGTACATAGAATTTATACCCTTGAAGGCGTTCCCTTTTGGTAAATTCCCTTTTTATTTTAGTAAAAACAGCTCATATCAAAATGACTAGGAGCGTTTGGTCCATACAACTCTGCGTCACGTATTCCAAATGGGATAACCATGAAATGGTGACCAGCATTCCACTTTTTTGAGCTCAGTGGTTTTAATGACTTGATAAAGTTTCATAGAAATGAGTGACTTTCACTGTGGGAAACAGGACAACACTGAGTCTTTCTGTACACTGCATTCAAGCACTAGTTTGGTCATTAATCACTGCGGTTGTCAAAAGAAAAGATGCTATGTAATTTCTTGCAGTCAATGATGGAAATGTCACACAGCAATTTTCACATTTCCTGTTCACTTCTCATCGCAGGCATTCAATGCCAAGAGTTCTCCCAATTCGAGAACTGCTGTCACCTAAAATTTTTGTATTTGATGATTACGCACTCACACGGTTGCACAGAGCAGTTGCAGTCACAATGAGATTCTCAAAGAACCACACGCCACCACTGTGGATGCTCATAAGTCTGGGTTGCAAAGGAAAATGAGCAATAAGCAAGTTTAGGCTGAGCATGATAACCTGCTTAGTACCATCACATGAAACTGATGAGATTGACTCAGAACAACCCGATGCAACAGCAAAAATGGTTCTAGTAGCATTGAGATAATCCATCCAAGTTTATCCTTCACAACAGAAAAACACTTGGTTTCAAAACTTCCTTGCTCAAAATCAGACCAGAGTTCCGTATGCCCTTACTATCGACAGGAGGTGGAGACGGAGTCCCAAGTTCTGAGCTGCAGCAATAGCATTATGGCAGTCACGATGAGATGCTGGTATGCTCGTAGAAGTGTGGCGCCAATTCCAGCAGCCACTTTGGCTCTACAACGGTCACGTCCCGCATGTACGCCTTGCCTGTGTGAACCAGTTCACAAAAGACCACCCTGAAACAAATACAAGAAAGATGTGCTAACTTTCAAAGGTGAAAATGGAAAAATGCCTTCCTTACTCAACCCAACTGCTGAGGTTACTTCAGGGTGGACTTTAGACAACTATGTAAAGATGAAAAAGAAAATTACTGTAGCCACCCCGGATTTGCATGCCAAGTGGCATACCTCAGCCATGTGGCAATAGACTGATCAGAAACTCACAGGAGTGTACGTGCCACATTCTAGAGGCACTGAGCTGGGAGGGCCTCACAATGAAGCCATTTCAAAGTAAAACTGACTTGGAATGAAAAACCTGTCGCCATCACATGCTTGAATGAACAGGAGTGCACGTACCACTGCGGCTGTTCGAGCGTGTAGAGGACGGACGTGGGGTGGATGTGCAAGTCGAGATCGCCTCGCACCGACCGGTAAACTCCCGAGTGGTGCAAGTAAGCTGCATTCGGAAAGAAGCCAGCCGTGAGGCAGCGCCGAACTACCTCACCATCGCCTGAAAAAAATACATCACAAGTCATCCCTTGCTGTTGTGCCACTGAGGAGATTGCTGCATTCACAAAATCAAGTCCTCTTTGATCAAATAGATTTTGCACGAACTCTCTTATATCCACCGGTATCATACTTTTCGTTGGGTGCATGCACACAAATGTTGGGTGCAAGCACCAACATGTTATTACCTGACATCAAGAAAAACAATTTGTTTCTTCTCCAAATAATTGCATCACTCACCAAGGAATAACAGTTGAAAAATACTGTAATAATAACAAATGAAAATAACATAAATGGAACTACGCTCCCGTGTGAAAAAAATGGAAAAACATCTGACGCATTGCAGAAAAATAAAATTTTCATTGAAAGCTATGGAAATAATGATGAGCAGCAGGCTTTTGTAAAATGAAATGTAGAAACAAATTATGAAAAAAAAAAAGGTTCTGAAAAATGAGGCTGCGTCCAAGGATCAAACATAGGACCTCCGAGTAGGAGTCTAATGCTGCAACCACTGGGCTACCACTCCTAATTGACAATAGCTTATTTATAAGGGAATATAATGAATCAGTAAATGTTTAACTGCATTTTTTGTTTAAACTATTGTTTTCATAACCCCATAGGTGATTTGTGGACAGCTACCGATGGACACTACAAAGTTTGATTGAAATGTGAGAGCCACTTTTGAGAGAGACTCCCCTTGTGAGCAAAGTCTATTAAACCTATGTTTCATCCCCAAACAGAAAAAAGACCAAAGAGATGACCAACACAAGCAAGCAAGCAAGACGGAAGGGCACACATAGTTACCATTGCAAGAGCACAGTGGGATGCCAAACTTCTCAAGGAGCTTGCTCATGGATCGCCGGACCTGAGTGGCTCTGTGCACCCCTCTCTTGTTGATGAAGTGCTGGCGCCACCAGTGCTCTCGACTGCCGTGGCGCTTGGCCACCTCAAACACGTTCAAGTAGGTGAGCAGGTCCCCTTCTGCCACCTCAAACTTCCTGTGCTGCGCACGCGCCTTGGCTGCTAGGGCCCCCTGCACCACACGAACAAACACGCTCTGCACGCTCAGCATGGACACAATGGTAAGCATCTCCTCGGAGCAGCCCATCTCCCCTGCAACGGAACCAAAAAATAAGACATGATAGAAGAACATGAAAAATGAAACAGTTTGAAAGAATTAAATATATTGCATCCCCTGGGCTCACCAAAATGTCAAGAAACATAAACAAAACAAGTTGAGAATTAGGACAATAAGTTTAAAATTCCTAATTTGACTTTTTAATGCAATGCTGGCAACACTGGTAAACACGATTTTTGGCGCAAAAGGTTCATTAACCGATACTAATAGTGTTTTTCGCGCTGATTTCAAATATGTAAATAGTTTTTCTCCATCACCCTCAGTTTTTGTGTGATTCGCCGAAACGTCCCGAAAATCCCGAAAAATTTGGTTTTATGCACCAATATACACTTAAAAGGACATAACTTCCACCCTAGTTATCGTAGAGCAATGAAACAAAAACCAGCGCACTTGTCATACTATACGCGTGAATTGAGACTGCATTTCGTTCCATTATACATCGTCAGGGTTGGTACCCGGGGACCACAATGTCAAAAAATGCAATTTTGTTCCTGAAAAAGCGAACTTTCTGGACGCCCAGTGATATATATATTTATTTTTTTAGTATTGTCAATTTTATCGCTCATATATTGTTAATCAGGGTTGTGTCGTGAGTAGTGGATCGGAGCGCGTGCTTTATAATCGCACACATTCCTACTGTAGTAGCGTTGTCAGTCATTGTTGACCACACTCGCTCGTCAGAATCACCGACATTTCAGTAGCAAGCGTAAGGTGACAGAGGACTTGAATAACCGGTACGAAGTGAAGTTGTTTTCTCCTTCTTCAGTGTGCGGTGCTGTGCCTGTGTTTTACGTGTGAGACAAGATGCCCAGGAAGTGCGTTAACCACCCCAACAACTTCTGTTAAATTTGTGGGGAGTTGACATTCAAGTCGCAACGTCGTTCTTTGACCCCTTTGGTGAAACATTGCAATGAATTATACTTCGGTTGTAAAGTGGGGGAGCAAGACAACGACTAGGCACCACATATATGTTGTTCGACATGCGCGAAGCGTCTCGCAGAGTGGGAAAAGGGATCGCAGCGTCACATGAACTTTGCTGTACCCATGGTTCCGCGTGAACCACGAAACCACTCATCAGACTGTTACTTCTGTGTAACAAAGATAAGTGGAATTACTGCAAAATCCAAGCATACAGTGAAGTACCCAGATTTGCCGTCTGCAATGAGGCCAGTTGCTCACAGCGAGGACTTACCCGTGCCAGCTCATCCACCACAACCACCAGTGCACTTTGAACATGAGGAAGACACCCATGTTGAAGAGGTATATCTGCATGATCCTACGTTTACGGCAAGGTTATCTTCCAGTGAACCTCATCTCCTAACTCAGGGTGATTTAAACGATCTTATTCGTGATTTTTCCTTGTCGAAACAACAGTCCGAACTGTTAGGTTCAAGACTAAGTGGCTGGAACTTATTGCATCATGACACAAAGGTGTGTTTCTATCGCAATCGTCAAAGAGAGTTCCAAAATTTCTATTCTGAAGCAAATGGTCTGGTTTACTGCAACAACATTGAGAATGTGATGGATGAACTTGGCCATGAACATAAAACGAGTGAATGGAGACTATTCATCGACTCGTCAAAAACGAGTTTGAAGGCTGAGTGCTGTTGCACAACGGGAACAAATTTCCCTCCGTGCCTGTAGCTTATGCTACTCACGTGAAAGAAACTTATGAAAACATGAAATTTCTTTTGGACACAATTCAATATGATATATACAAATGGATGGTGTGTTGCGAGTCAAAGGTTGTTGCCTTGTTAACTGGTCTCCAGGGAGGCTACACCAAATTTTGCTGCTTCCTATGCGAATGGGATAGCAGAGACAAGACACAACATTACCTCAGAAAGGAATGGCCGCAGCGGCAATCACCAATTCCTGGACAGAAAAATATTGCGCATCCTCCATTAGTCTCCTCAGATGCAATTATTCTTCCTCCTCTGCACATAAAGTTAGGGCTGGTGAAGAACTTTGTGAGGTCTATGGACAGAAATTCAGATGCAGTTCGCCATTTGAAGGCACTATTTCCTCGGGTAAGTGACGCCAAAATCAAAGAGGGAATTTTCGTGGGACTCCAGATGAGAATTTTGATGGGTGACAAAATGTTCGAGGATGGGTTACACCCAGTGGAAAGAACAGCTTGGGGGGCACTGAAAAGTATGATACGGAATTTTCTGGGGAATAATAAAGCAGAGAACTTCCGATACATTGTGGAAGAAATGTTGCAATCGTACAAAGACATGGGGTGCAACATGTCGCTGAAAATTCATTTTTTGGACTTACATCTGGACTTTTTTCCTGACAACCTTGGTGCCGCCAGTGACGAGCATGGTGAGCGGTTCCACCAAGATATAAGTGTTGTGGAGAAGAGGTATCAGGGACAGTGGAATGCAAGAATGGTTTCTGATTACTGTTGGACACTGAAGAGAGATGTGAAAGATGCGAAATACAGAAGGAAATCCATCTCCACAACATTTTAAGGTAAGATGATACTTTCTTACATGCTTGCATATTTCAATAAATATGCAAGCTTTTCTAAAACTGAGGGTGATGGAGAAATACTAATTACATATTTGAAATCAGCACGGAGAACCCTATTAGGATCAGCAAATGAACCTCTTGTTCCAAAAATCGTGTTTACCAAAATTGCATTTTTTGACATTGTGGTCCCCGGGTACCAACCCTGACGATGTATAATGGAACGAAATGCAGTCTTAATTCACGCGTACAGTATGACAAGTGCGCTGGTTTTTGTTTCATTGCTCTACGATAACTAGGGTGGAAGTTATGTCCTTTTAAGTGTATATTGGTGCATAAAACCAGATTTTTCGGGATTTTCGGGACGTTTCGGCGAATCACACGAAAACTGAGGGTGATGGAGAAAAACTATTTACATATTTGAAATCAGCGTGAAAAATCCTATAAAGATTGGTTAATAAACCTCTTGCGCCAGAAAATTTTTGTTTTTTTGTAAACCAGTGCAATAGATTGAAATACACTTCTGTTGACCAGCCCTCAAGTGAATTAAAAACATACCTGGCAGAAACTACTACAGGGTTAACAAATGAAGAGAAAACTATGTATGTACTTATCCACCAATTTATTCTCGTGGTACAACTAGTTTCGACGCAGCGGCGTAAGGGATTTACCTTAGTACCTGATGATGAGGCCACTGCGTCGAAGCTAGTTGTGCCACGAGAATAAATTGGTGGATAAGTACATAGTTTGCTAAATAGATATTTGTTCCTTTCTCAAAACATTTAAACTAATAATTGAATTCTTTGTCTATTGAACAGCTATTTCAATTTTTAAACGAAATTCTACCATATATGTTAACTTGTATCTCTATTTTATTCGTTTTATACAACACCATGAAAATTGCTGATGCATTAAAACCATTAATACTGATGGTAGAGCTTGGTTCAAAATTTGACAATTCTCAGAATTAAACGAGGGATTCAATTCAAAGTCTGCAATTTATGCGCAAGCAGCAATTATCCATGCAGCTAAGTCATATAAACAAAGCAAGAGTTGACTGTGAACCAATGCCCAAAAAGGAGGGAGGCCAACTACCCTCAGAGTCCAAGATAATGTGGAGTCCCCACTAAGAAGAGTTCAAAAAGGTTGGTTCAGAGAGTGTGTGTGATTATCCATGGTTGAATAAACAATGAGTAAAACAATGTGACTCCATGGAGTCTATGGAGCTTCAGCATAATTTTAAATAAAAGTTCAGCGTTCTACCCTGTTTGCAGCGATGGTATTGCAAATTAAACAGAACATTCATTCTCATGACACAAGGAATAAAAATAACATATTAGTAAACCATCATCAAACAAGAAACTCTTGCAGCAGCCCTCCCTATTGCAATGGGCACAAAGATTTCTAATTTGTCACCAAAGTACACTCGAGCCTAAAAACTTCGTCTATATTTGTAGGAATGAAAACAATTTTTATTAACACAGCGCTACAATTTACCAAATGAAGTATTTTGGGAACATTCATAAAACTGAAAATGTATAAAATCATTATCTCTGTAATCATCATCTTTATGTACGCATTATTGTGACTATTATATTCTTTGTTTTCCTCTTTTAAGTATATTATATGTACTATGACAATTCCTACAACTACTTCTGTTTAATCATGGTCCCTGGTGAATAAATTACCATTATTTCTTTACATAAAAGTGCATATCCTTACTTTCAAGGACATTTTCCAAAACAGTAATAATCAAATTAACTAGATTTCGAGATCACCAGATGATGTAAGACCACAATCTCAATTGACAATTTACTAACTACCTCAATACCAGGAGACATTTTGCGGTCATCGATACATTGGAACTATGGGTACTACACATTTACAATTCAATGTTCATCTTTTTAAACTGGCGATGACCACTAGAGGTAGTTCCACCAGTTCTCTTCCACCAGAGGTTGTTCGTCAATGAGATCACTGTCCCTTGTCATCACATGAACTCAAAATCAAGTTAGCTTCTCTATTAATAGTTTGAAAATCAAATAAACTTATGTTATCACAAATTAATTATCAAAGTCTTTCTTCTCAATCAAGCACAGTGGAAATATAAAAAAGTACAGTTAGAGATGCAAATGTACTTTTCTTAATCATTCTTGTGTACAGGTACCTACATCAGACCAACCCGACTCCCTAACAAAAGATGCACATATTTGTGATACTTTAAATTGAGTGACAAAAGCATTGGAAAAATTACCAGAGATGACGAGGGCCTTGGCGTACATGGGTGCAATGGGCAGCTCCGCCATGGTGACGCCCAGGGGTTTGGTCAGCTGCCCAGAGTCATCAATGGCGCCAAGAGCGTAGCACAGCTCGAGGGCAGCGAGGAGGTTGGCTGCGGGAGGTGGAGAGGGGAAGTCAAAGCGCAGCACTGAGTGGATCCCAAGTGCCTTGAGCTGGAGCACGGCAGCCGACAGGTCTGAGCGCTGCATCTCAGGAGGCGTGGCCTCTGACAGCAATCCCCCCTCAATCGCCTCCTCCGTGAACAACCTGGAATCCATGCAATGGGCTCGTTAACCAACGTTCATTCACATCCGTAGGTGGTATTCGTGAAGAAAAATCGACCGTCATAACCCTTTCGCAGATTAGTTGATGACTTCATGAGCTCATTCCAAGCAGATCGCCATTTCTCAGCTTGTGCGATTCCTGATTTCCCAAATTGCAAAACACTGGATGAGGCCGTCATGTCAGTATTGCAAATTATTTGACATTAGTTTAATAATTGAATGTAAATAACTGGGGATCTCACGCGCTCACTGTGTATTCATGGTGTGGCAACACAAGTGTAAAATAGCACCTCTCCTATACTTATTCAACCGAAAATCTTCCCACAACACGCTTGACGAATCCTACATCGTAATCCGCCATAAAAGTCTTCCCAATGTTTTTTGGACAAGATATTGAATTTAAAAAATCCCAAAAAAGGTTATTCATCCAAAAGTTTCAGCACAAGCAAGTGGTTTCAACCACGCGGGGAGAGCAGTGATCACCCACGCACTATGTCTTATGATGAGAGCAACACTCCACCAGCCACATATGCAGTAGGAATGGTTCTACAAAAGAACTTTGCACATCAAAAGAGCAACACACAATACTTTCCAAAGCAAGCAGTCTGGGAGGAACTCACATTATGCGACAAACTGCGGAGCTCCTTGCTGTCCATATGCGTTCACTTCCAATTAATCCATCACTCGATTTAAACGGCAATAACGTGAGCAGCCAAGAGTGGGGACTAGACGTTGATCTGAGCAAATTCACCGTGGTATATTTTTTGCGTAGATAGTCCACCTATCCCCATGCATATGTTGTGGATAGTATCAGATAATAATAATGGAGACAGATGAAGGGAGGTATCTTGGGGATACGACAGCTTCGAACCTATCATATCATAAAATTATTCTACAATATAATTTTTCTGCTCTTAACCATGTTACTTTCAGTAAGCCTTTACATTAAAATTGACTCTTGAGCGGTTAATTCTAATTCCTTTTCCAATGACTAAATTCAGCCCGTATTCTCAAATTTTTTAATAGGTATGTGAACCGGTTCTGAGTTTTTTTTTCATTTATTTGCGTAATCATGGAGACGTACCGATGGGGATACCTTCTCAACCCCCAATGATGAATATTGAAAACACTGTAAATTTACACTCGATATATATTGTAGTAGAATTTCTAAGTTAAAGGCCGGCTCGTCGGTGTGGCATTACGTTTGCTTTTGGCGATTCTTTCGCATCACCACTTTCGAAGGGTTATTTATGTATACCCAACACGCACTGAGTCAAGAACCGGTTAAAGGAATTGGTGCATAGCATGTATCCAATGGGAGTGCCTCTTCCATGGGCACTGGGCTTGGGGAAACTCTCCAGTGCACAGAAACTGTGCGAGCACTGTAGCAAATTAGTTGTACTGACAGGGGTTTTGCATACTGCTGTCCTTTACAGCTTTCATTTTAGCAGGATGAGCAGGGAGTTTGCATAGATAGAAGGGGTGAGTCACAAATGCAGCAGCTGCAGTGGATTCCTGATGGGACTTTGGAAGACCCCCATACTACATACAGGCGGTCCTCGACTTTCGTACACTCGACTTTCGTACAATTCGCACTTTCGTACATTCAAAATTGACACCTTTTACTTGACTTTCGTACGCTAAATTCGGACTTTCGGACGTTGGTCTGAATTTCTTTTTAAATTACCGCGATGTTTATTGCGCATCGCAACATTCAATTGTTTCAAATGGCAGTACATCGCAAATGGCGAACAACACTAACGTATATAATGAAGGGAATTGTTGGTAGTTGACTCTGAACTAGGTGATTTATTGTGGAGAGAGACTGCCTGCTATAGGCTCCTTTATCGAGAGAAGAAGAAAGCCTTCATTGGAGATATTTTTCAAAAGAAGTTGACTAGACATCATCGCAAATAGCTTTCAATAAAACTATTAAGATCTTCTTTCTAATTGTGTTTTTTCGTTTGAGTGCTGTTTAATTCATGTGCACCTTCAGCAACGATATTGCGCGAAATATCAACCGAATTCCGTTTGTCTTTTTGAATAACGTGCGAAATATACACGATCACGAATGTCACCTACCGAATGTCGAATTTTGGTGTAAAAATTAAAAGGTATCCAGAGTGCGGGTTCAACAACTACTTTTGTTATGCTTCTTGATATGCCTTTTTGTTTATAGTGGACGTAATAAGTGGAATGTCAACTTAAACGCCAAGAGGAAGTTTCACTCGATAGCCATCGCAGTTCTTGTTTTTTTAACTTTTATTTGCATTTTCAGCGTATTTTCGAATGAAATTAGATGATTTGAGGGGTTTTATTGACATATTATCAAAATTAAGTCAATTGAAATAAAATCCGCGAAAAAAAGGGTTTAGTGCGTATATTCCGCTCTTTGGGAACCTAACCCCTAATTTGTATGGAAGTCAATGATTCGACTTTCATACAAGTTTTCGGGAACGCATTGTGTACGAAAGTCGGGGACCGCCTGTAATTATACAGCATGCTCCTGATTATCCGGGCTTATTAGACGGGGAGAGGCGGCACGAATAATCCAATCTTTCATTTGAATATCATTTAATTTTCATAATTCATATAAATCAAACGATTAAATATTATTTATGCAGATTATCTGTTATTTTGGATTGCATTCCGGAATCATTAACCCCTCAACACTCATGGATGCCATATGGCATCCAGTGCAGTGCCAAGCCAATACTCCTACAATGAAAGTAATATGTAGAGTTCCGTGAATTTTGCGAGACGCGATATCGCAAAATAACGTGAAATAATGCAAAACAACACGAAATAACGCAAAATCGGTAAATAAAAACGAAATTTTGCGTTATTAGATTCGTAGATTAGCAAAAAAATCACATGTAATGATCTGTTACAGCCTAAGTCTTCATTGTTTAACGCTGCCGACGTTCATTTGCTCTACCTCATCACAATTCCAAGGTCAATTGGCTCGTTTAGCCTCGCGCATAACGCATCCGCGTAATATCGCGCACTGTAGTGATTTCCCCGCCAGAGTTTGCCTTTAAATTTATCACTGCCTCTCTCTTCGATTCCCATTTATCAATCCTGAAATATTAAGAATGAGGCGCTTTTTCACCAGAAGAATAAAATATTATGAATTAAAAATGTGCGGAAAGAAATTTAACACGGCCGCGGAAGAGCGGAAATACAAGCTCACTCGCCCGGTACGCGTCAATGCCAAGCAGTAATTCCGGTGACTCACCACGATGCATTAGACAGCGTTATTGGATAACTTGTTGCAGGGCGATTCCACGCGTCACAGACTGACTGTCACAATGTTTTTCTCTAAGTTTTGCAAGTCCTTTAAGTTTTGCTCTAAAACAAAAAGTGATTCAGAGTTTCAGTAAGATACATCTCAGAACTACAAAGGTATATTTCATAATGGTGCAAAGCCCATTACAATAACTGATTTTACAGAGGAGTAATTCCTCTTGAAAAGCATCATCACGGACTGACCAGAAATGTCACGGACTGACCTTTGTGGTTCCTTTTTGTTATAAACTTATTCACTGCCATTAAAATTTAAAAAATAATATCTTTCATTCAAAATAAACAAGACAAATGTATTCAAAAACTCTTAAAATCATTCAAAATAATGAACGAACTTTAAAATACAGTCATTCAGTGTCCATAAAAATCAAATAGCAAAACATGTTTCTTTTGCGCATAGATGACGAATTAGTGAGCTCAGCATACAATACCTCATTTTGTTTATTACACCCAGATACTTCATCCAATGATATCTTCAATGTAGATATTTTTGTACACTTTTTTCATACACGGACGTTAGCTATCTATTACTCATCACCTTTTCCCCTGATCGTATGGCAGTCCACACCATTTTCTTCACCAACCCACCAATTTCATCCACAGCCCCCTTTCCATGGTAGGACTAAAAAAATTCCATTACATTTGTTATAATGCTGTCGACTCCGAAAGGCAGTGGAATCCGAAAATGGAATTGCCTAAGCGATAATCCATAAGAGTGGCATGCTGTGATTTTATTCAACAGTAATTTCATGAGTATTACTCGTAGAAAAAATATAATGGGGAACTTGCATGAATTTTTTTTATTTCACAGGCGGACAGAAAATTATTTTCTGAATACAACAAAGAAAACCGCATGTAAATCTGAGTTTTCCTTCGCGAGATATTTAATGATAAATATAACGAATTTTAAAGCGCGGGAAAAACTCCCTCACCCCCCAAGCCACTGCCGACGAAGCCTCGATGACGTCAAAGGTGCCTAAACATCACGCGAAGCTATTGTTGTGATTGTTTGTAAATAGTTGCCAGCAGTTGTGAGAGCTTCGTTTGTTAGACGTGTTGATTATTTTATATTTAAAGATAAATATCCGACGATAGAGGCTTGGAAGCCCTCATATTTTGCATTATTTATAATATTAATGTCTGAGTAAGGGCATAAAATATAAAACTGGAGCAGTTAAACCAAAAATTTTATAATACCTAAATAACATCGTTGTAGGAGTCTGAGCCACGGTCATTGGAAGGGGGATACGTTAATTGTAAGTTGATGTTATCGACGGCATATCATTCATTTAAGTATGTAATTAGAACGATTTTGATGTTGACTAATGTCCGCTTAGCTTTTATATACAATAACTTCATCCGTTTATTCGTAGGTGCCGGAGAATTCGTCGTTTAGGACTGTATGTGCTTGTATTATGGGGTGAATTCCAGTCAATGCAACTTTTGCTCGCTGATTGGAGACATCTAGGAACTTTTTTGTGACAAAATAGTGTTATTTTCAACGTGACATCTCCCGTTAAGCTACTACTAATAATCACAGTGCCAGTGGTTGTAATGCACAAAGTTTGACAAGGTTGAAAAATATCGGCCAAGAGTTATCAGTGTTCCATCGTGATTGAATTGTAAAAAGTGCTATTACGCTATCGATAAATGTCTAACAGTTGTGTAAAAATTGTCAGTGGCGTGCTAATCTCCGTTGTTCACCGTAGATATGACATTTCACGATCACGCTATTGAAATAAAAACTGAGTGAAGTTTGTTATTCCATTATTTCAACGAATAGTAGTGAGAAAAGTCACTTGTGTGGGCTAATTTAAGGGTTTAAATCATCGAATAAATAGTTGTTTTCAACATAACGAGTTCTGTTATTGTAAGTTGTACGTGATGAATATAAGAATGTGATAGTGACATCCAGTTTTTGATAAGAGTATTTGCCTATTTCCCACTATATTTTTATGGTATATGCTAGTATATTGTTTATGGATTTACCTATATTATTGAAATAGTTTATAGCTTGTGTGTGTGTTGGCAGCGGAACCGATTCGCGATCTCACATGTGAATTGTGTGCAGACTGTTTTGCTGTGAATTCGTACCGTAGGACGGATAGGACTACCTTCTCCGTTAATTCGGTGATGCCAAATTCAACAGCACAGCTTACTCTAATGTCAACAGCACAGCTTACGATCGTTATCCTCCAGTATTAAAAGTTTCTTTTACAACTCGATTTGCCGCCGACGTATAGCAATAATTTGTCTTAACAAATTCCATGAGGGTCGTGGCATCAATTTTTGGTGTCCTAAAAAAAGGCTGGTGTCCTAACACCCCATGCCACACGCCTTTTAGGCGGCTTGCGGGGTATTATGTAGATGTAGATGAATTTCAGGTGTACTCTTCGAACGAGTGGCAACGTTATCATCCATTTTTCTGATCACTAAAACATACGAAGTGAAACGCTTGTACTTCATCATCCCGATGCCGCATTATTAATATCCCAAGTAATAATCTAGGCACAATAGCAATAGGAAAACTTACCCAAGAATAACAGAACAAAATAAAGTGACGATGAGCGGCTAAATACTCCCTCAAAACAAATTTTACACCATGCGCTCAGCGTATTTCCCTACTCCCTACGGTTGTTTAGGCACCTATGACGTCACGCCTGGCCTCGGCAACGCTCGGGTGTCTTCGCGCAGTGGTCGGCTCAGAGAAATTTTTCTCGATTTTAAATGCATTTTTTTTATTTCTTTTGATGTTGAATGGAGAAACTGAAGGTGTTTTTGCGAGCTAATGTATCCATTTGACTTATTCAAAATAGTTTTTAGAGCAATCTACGACCCATGCAAGTTCCTCATTAACTCCGCTAACCACTGTAGGTGACCCACTTGCTCTTGCTCTTTCACGGTGGTGCTGATTTTGAGTATAGACCCTATTCTCCTGTTTTGTATTCGCCTTTCCTCGTTGGATGGAATTCACTGTTGCCCTGCCCCTTCTTCAGCGTATCCTTCTTTTGTTTTCGATACTCCTTTTTCTCCCTCTTTCTCTGTATATAGTCGCGCTGTAGTTCAGCACCCGTTTTACCCATTTTTCTCAATACATATGCATCACTAAGCGTGGAATAGTAAGACGATACTCTCGCTCACGATCACACCGAACTAACTGTTATGTACGGGAATCTCTAGTGGTTTCAAAGGAGTGGAACTTTTTAATAATATTGAATGTGTTGTTCCCTATTTTGAATAATCAATTATTGTTGATTTATCTGATTATATAGCTCTTTGTTGGCCTGGTAATGTATAGTGTCCCTTAATTAGCGTAACAATGTCAGTCCGTGACGGCGCTCCTGAGCCGAAAGTATTGTTGCCACAAAAACAGTTCAGCACCTTAATTGTCGAGCACCTCATGCTTGATTTGGATATAAAAGGAGAATTCTTTAATATTACGGAGCAATAATTTACTGAATTAAATTCATGTAAAACGTCAAGGACTGACATGGTTATGTATTTGACTTGCAGACTCCATTTCTCAGAAAACAAATAGGTATCGAAATAGCAACTATGGACGGATATGTGTCATTAAGGGAATAAAAAAATCAATTTATACAAATTTTTTTCTAATTTTGATTATTGATGCTATATTTTTGAAATGAAAGTATTCGTCATATTTCGTACATGGCTAAAAACTGAAGTAAGCACATTAAAAAATCTCCCGTGTCAGAGACACACGTGACTCATGCAAAAGTCAGCACTTAATAACGAAAGTGTAGACTTAGTATCACAGATTTTGATCCATAACAGAGCCTCCAACCACTTTTCTTATTTTACCAGTCAGTATGACATTTACGTGGAATCGCTCTGCAGAAAAACCTTGAATGTGGGTCTAATGTAACAATTTCGTTGACTTAAACACGGCTGCTGGCTGGGACTGGGCCGCCGTTCACGGCACGGCCCAAGCGTGGCAGAGAGTCGTCTCATCTGAAAGTGGCCTGAATTTCACGGCGTCGTGACGTGAACGGCGGCCGGCGAAAAGTCATTCTCTAAAAAGTGGCCTCAATGTAGCACTGCCTGTGTTTCACGCCGGTTACCGCGCACCGCCGGGCCTCATTGAAATGGTCACCACGGTGCCCGTCAACGGCGCAGTGCGTCAACTGCGCGATTTGATTCGGTTAAAGACATCCATAGACACGTATGGTTGTTTGAAAGCACAAAGGGCTAGCAGTTGAGGGAATGGAAGGAAGGAACAGAAAGGATAGGAGGAGAGGGGGTTCTCTTTATTAGGGTATGGATCGTCGGATATTCAGCTCTCCACTTATAGCCTTTTCCTTTGAGCAGAAATGGAGGGCGCCACGAGTGTGGTTTCCGAAAAGGAAGGAAAAGGAAAGTAAAGCTGATGTCTTCTTTAGCCTTCCTCCAACATTGCAGAGACTCAAACACCTTGCCATCTTGTGTCAACGTCAAACACCATCTCAACACGCATGCTGCTCAAAGGAAATCTACAATGCTCATATGGAGTTAAGCAATATCTTGACCACTGCCGACTGGGATACTATTGACAAAATAACCTATGAGTCATCCCGTATCACTCAAGCCATGGTACGGGAAACGCAGATTAAGAAATTTGAAAAACTGAGAAGCAGGGAACATCCAGTTCATGATCCTGTAAAGGGCCGTTCCGTATTCAACCTAATGGACGAAACCTTGGATTGTGCCACAGAAAGCATCCTAGCGAAAGGTTTCAACTTCGCCATTGCTCCTAAGACAATTCCGAAAGAAAAAATCATCACCGGAGTTGAATCCACCATCCGGAAGCTGCCAAAAGGGATTGCAGATGAGATAAGGGAAGACGTGGGGAGTATCCTCCGCAAATCAAGACCACCGAGACCGAATATAACAGCAGCAGAGAGACAAGCAAATTGGAACGAAATAGCAGGGCCATCATCAAGAGTTCATCCATTCCAAGAGAATATCAACGAGGCCTCCTCCCTTCGGCTGCGAAACCACCGAGACACTACGGCCTACCAAAAATCCACAAAGAAAACGTACCTCTGAGGCCGATTGTGAGACAAATTGACGCCCCAACTTACTGGCTATCCAAATATCTAGCCCAATCACTCCAGAAATACGTTGGACGGACTTCATCACATGTGAAGAACTCATCCCATTTTATTGATATTCTTAATACGGTCTCCGTCACAAACGAAGACATCATAGCCAGCTTTGATGTGGTGTCTCTGTTTACAAACGTCCCTATCCAAGAATCAGTGGATATCATCTGACGACTCATCTCTGAAGGCATCCCGAATGACTTTCCCAAATTAGTGGAATATTGTCTAAGGAATTCCTACTTCTTATGGAATGGAGAATTTTACGAACAAACAGAGGGGGCAGCTATGGGGTCTCAACTATCTCCAGTTGTAGGGAACCTTTTCATGGAGGATTTCGAAGAAAAGGCCATCGCGTCGTACGAAAAGAAACCATCGCTCTGGCTGAGATACGTTGACGACACGTTCATCATTTGGCCCCATGGTGCCGAAGAATTGCAGAAATTCCTACAGCATCTCAACTCGCAGTACCACGCTATCAAATTCACCATGGAAATGGAACATGATGGTCAACTTCCCTTCCTGGATGTTTTGGTAAAAAGGAAAAGAAATGGGCTCCTACTGTCTGTAAAAAAAAGCAAGATACTCGAGTTTGAGGAGCTCTAGCGTCTAAATGAAGCAATCGATTTCAATGCAATAAAAAGCATACGAAAGAGAATTTAGTTCTGCGTTATATCATGTACTTTAAAAATTCTTCGGCTCAATAGTATTACCTGTACTTAATTTTTTCTCAAAAAAGTACCCGTTTTTTACGCGTAAAATCAAGGTGCCCAACTTTGAGCGCTTGGCATTCTCGTAGTTTTCGTTCCTTTAACTTGCAATTTTGATATAAAGAAGCCACATCTATTACTAGCAGTTTGCCGAAAACAAATTGTTTATACCACAAAAATTAACGGAGTTGTTGTAAACAACGCAAACCTCTGCTAACTTCGAAACCAGTGAGTCAATTGAAAATTGATTGGTACCGTTGTCTTCCGTAGAATGTAAGTTATGTATATACGTAGATCATACACGTTAAATGTCAGCAGTATATTCAATATCTTTTCTATTTATTTTTGTTTTTAGCTCTTGTTGTCGCCTTCTCCCTGCCTGACGGGGATGGCCTAAACAAAGCAACAGAAAAGAGAAAGTCTCTCGAAGTCGTGCGCAGTTGCCACAAAGCGCATCGTGACTCACAGTACCCTAGCAGTTAATGAATCATTCGCTGGTTGCTTTAAAACGTTTACCTTTAGGGATGATTCGACTATTGTTAGTGCAGATTCCCTCGGTGAATCAATCGTCCAAGAACGGGTTTTTCGGAGTACGGAAGTCCAAATGGTATTGAGTGCAATTTGCTTTTTTCGCTGCGAAGCAGAAAAATGTATGGACAAAAGATATCCTGTGTATCAACCTGTGTCTGATTGTCTTGGCATCAGCTTGATATCAGTGAAAAGAGTCGCGGCTAAACAGAAGGATTGTGAAAAGGAGAACACAAGTGGTGACCTTCCTACGGCACAGAAGAGGGTTCGTCTTTTGGGAAGGCCGAAGATCTTCATCGACGACTTCACGATTGGAGTAATAAGGAGGACAGTGCACGGTTTCTATTTGAGGAATATGTTTCCTACGTTACGCAGAATGATGGATCACCTGCTAGAGAATGTTCCCGATTGCCCACGTTTCTCTCTCCCAAAGTTAAGATCCATTCTGTTAGACATGGGATTTAGGTTCAAAAAGGTTTTTACCATCCGATAAAATTTACGCTTTTATGGCTTAGAATTTACGTCGTAGAAAAGCAATTTGATGGAAGCTCAGCCCAACCTGACCTTAAGTTTACCTGAAGGGAGCAACAACTATACTTTCATTGTGCGAGTCGGTCATTTAAAGGAAGCGCGCCCTCTGCTGAGTCGGTGGCAACCACGCGCCTCTTTTCGCCTCCCCCTCCCACAACGGAGCTGCCGGTACGCGCATAGAAACATCTAGATAAATAATAAGTGATATTGACGTTATTATTGATATTTAATATACATTAGATATGTGCTTGCATTACTAACATTCTACGGAAGACAACAGTACCAATCAATTTTCAATTGACTCACTGGTTTCGAAGTTAGCAGAGGTTTGCGTTGTTTACAACAACTCCGTTAATTTTTGTGGTATAAACAATTTGTTTTCGGCAAACTGCTAGTAATAGATGTGGCTTCTTTATATCAAAATTGCAAGTTAAAGGAACGAAAACTACGAGAATGCCAAGCGCTCAAAGTTGGGCACCTTGATTTTACGTGCAAAAAACGGGTACTTTTTTGAGAAAAAATTAAGTACAGGAAATACTATTGAGCCGAAGAATTTTTAAAGTACATGATATAACGCAGAACTAAATTCTCTTTCGTATGCTTTTTATTGCATTGAAATCGATTGCTTCATTTAGACGCTAGAGCTCCTCAAACTCGAGTATCTTGCTTTTTTTACAGACAGTAGGACATGCCGTTCACAGAAAGAAAACGCATACTGACCGCTATCTGAACGCTTCTTCGCACCACCACCCAGTGCAAAAAATCTCCTTGGTGGCAACACTAATACATTGTGCCTATGCCATCTCAGACACCGAGTCACTATCTGCGGAGAAGAAGCATCTCATTGAAGTGCTGGTAAGGAATGGCTACAGCAGTAGCATGTTGAATAGAAGATTTGTGGAGCAGGAGAACAAAGACGCAGCCCCAAAAAGGACCTCTGAGGAAGACAGCCGGCCGGAGCCAGAAGCATACGCCACAATTCCCTTTGTGGCGGGCACATCAGAAAAGATTGCCAGAATGCTCAGAAAACACAACGTAATAACACGTTTCAATTGCGTGACAAAGATATCAGGCATGCTATCCGGAGCGAAGGACAAAAATGGACCTTTATGAGGGAATATATTGAGTGCCTTGTTCATGTGGTAAATATACATTACATTGGCGAGACCTGCAGATCAATGAAAGTCCGATTGCAGGAACATCGGAGGGCTACCAAAAACAAGCAGCACCAAACTCTCAGCCATATCTGAGCATGCTTGGAGTGAACCTGGGCATAACATCCTCTTTGAAGACGCCAGGATAATAGCTAAAGAGAATAAATACTTCCCCCGCTTGATCAGAGAAGCTATTGAGATAGCGAAAACGCCCGCAAATTTCAACAGAGATCAAGGCTACAGCTTGCATACTGCATGGAAGAGGATTCTCCGACCACCAACAATGAGAGATGGACAACCGGCCAATGAGAGAGCAGCAGCGGATCAGCAGCCGCCGTCGCCTATATAAGGCGGAAAATTTTATGCCAATAAAAGGCGGAAAAATTTTACCCTCGACCTGAAGACGCTGACTGTAACGCCAGCAAAACTGTTGTCTTTAAAAAACAACAAACACGGTGAAAAAACCCGAATAGAATGGAAAGATCAGGTAGTGATACTGTTCATACCAGGGAAAGTGAATTCAGCTGAGAAGGATTTTATGTGAAAGACAGAGTATTACTGTGCAAAGTTAGTGATAAAAGATTTTAATTTGAAAGATGAACACTTTGATGAAGCACATCAGTAGCGATACACATAAATGTGCGAAAGAAAGGGGGCCCGCTAAACGACAGCTATCATTTGAATACACAGTCACTCAGTCAAAGAAAGCAAAGGAGGAGCTTGTTGTTGCTACCACAGAAGCATTTTTAAAGGCTTTATTTCGAGTAAAGAAACTTGAAGTATACACATATGAGGTAGTGGTAATTTGCGGTTCGCCGATCGTATTCACCAAGACTACATATTTGAACCATATACCTTGAATCAATATAAGTTAAACCATTTCTTTCATTTAGTTTTATTAGAAATTTTGTACAATCCAAATTGTGTTAAATTTTATGTAAAATGCTTAATAAAAGTATAAGTATTCATGAAACGTGTATCATAAAATAATAAAACGCCTATACATGCGCGAAAATTGTAGCGTTATAATAACACCGCCAAGATTTTCTGTAACACCGAAATCACATGGTTTCAAAACGAAAAAAATTTAGCAAAAAAAAAAAACCACTTTCACGGACCTCTAGTAATATGTGAATTTTAGCGAAAATTTAGGTGCACATACTTAGAAGAAGGTTTCCTCCATTATTCAGTCAGTCTGAATTGTGTTCATTGCATTGAACTCATATGAATCACATTTTATAAAAATGAAAGATGTGTTATTTAAAAAAAAACTTTGGGTGGTGACAGGTTAAGAGATTTCTTTTCCTGACCATGATCTTTTTAGCAGCAAAAACATGATTGTACTCGCACTCCTACTGCTTCATGTAATACATGGTTTCCGCATCCGTGGATGCGAGAACACGGATTCAGAAAAATGGTTTGCACAAATGCTTCAAAATCACTGTGTGATGTCAGAAACTACACTGTCAGGCACCATGCCGCACAGTCGCGTCTTGCACAAGTTGTCTGGGATGCAACTGCAGTGGGATGCAGTTGCGTGATCACTGAGCGCAATCACGCATAGAGATGCTTGGAAAACAGGAACACGGGACTCCCGTGAAGGCAACGGGCACGCAATCACGCCATTGCTCAGCAGCAGTTATAGGAAACCAGGACTTATGGCAAATTGTCTACGCAGACGAGTGCCTGGCTATGACTCACGCTATCTCTACTTCCACTTCCCTCACTACCTTCACTCCTACTATTCCCTTCCCTTCAAGTTTGACCTTGACTCATCGCAGCATAAACATCTCTAATCGTCATCAGCACTGCTGAAGTAGACGTCCAAGTAGACTTGAAACATTCCTTGTTAGCAAGTAAATAAAATAATTCCATTTCACCACAGGAATTCTAAAAGAAATGTTACGTCCAGAGTAAAATAAAAAATGCAACTAGCATTAAAATGCAAATATCCAGGTGCTTTTGCATCCTTTCTATATTTTCTTAAAAGGATGCAAAAGCGATATTGCGATCTTTTTAGCGGCAAAAACATGATTGTACTCCCATTCCTACCGCTCCATGTAGTCTCTCTGCACAAGTACATACATACATTTGTCCCAAGGCAACAAAATTTCCCCACCAACCAAGCACGAATCTTTGAAATGTACAATTGAAGAGGGGAGAAACAAATGCTCACCGGTACACCTTCCCAGACTGCACTCTGCCAGCCCTTCCTGCCCGCTGGTTAGCAGAGGCACGTGACTCGGGGACAATCACCAAGGAATCTGCATTGCAGGCCGTGTTGAACCAACGCAGTTTCACAAATCCACAATCAACAACTGGCGAAGGAGAGAATGCAAATGGGTAGGAGGTAAAAATTCTGCATAAAATATAACATAGATGTAATTTGAAGGAATTGTACGCGGCATAGCAAGTAACAACACCTCAATACACACGGAGAAATGGTACACTGCAAACAGAAACTGCTTGCTTCTCAAGATCAGAAATTAAATGAGAAAATTGTAAGCCACAAATAATAATACATATTACAACTTGTAAATTCAAAAGCAAGATATGAAGTTACAAAAATAATAATAATAATGACCAAAAACATATTCTACATTGGGACTGACCAATTCTCACTGATGGATTACTAGAGGTCCGTGAATTTCGCGAGACGCGATATCGCGAAATAACGCGAAATAACACGAAATAACGCGAAATCGGTTATTTAAAACGAAATTTCGCGTTATTTGCGATTTTAGGTGGATTAGCGAAAAAATCATATGCAATGAGTCGTAATCTATTAAAACATAAGCCTTCATTGTTTAACGCTGCCGACGTTCATTTGCTTTATCTCATTACGATTCCAAGGTCAATAGGCTCGTTTAGTCTCGCGCATCCGCGTAATATCGCGCACTGTGGTGATTTATCCGGCAGAATTTGCCGTTAAATTTATCACTGCCTCTTTCTTACCTGAAGAATTAGATATTATGAATTAAAAATGCGCGGAAAGAAATTTAGCGCGGCCGCGGAGGAGCGGAAATACAAGCTCACACGCCCGATACGCGTCAATGCCGAGCAGTAATTCCGGCGACTCACCGCGGATAGGCGCATTAGACTGCGTTATTGGATAACTTGTTGCAGGAATACCTTGAGTATGGGTCTAATGTAACAATTTCGTTGACTTAAACACGGCCGCTAGCTGGGACCGGGCCGCCGTTCACGGCACGGCCCACAGCGTGGCAGAGTCGTCTCGTCTGAAAGCGGCCTGAATTTCACGGCGTCGTGACGTGAGCGGCGGCCGGCGAAAAGTCGTTTCGTCAGAAAGTGGCCTCAATGTAGCACTGCCTGTATTTCGCGCCGTACACGGCGCACCGCCGGGCCGGATTGAAATGGACGCCGTGGTGACCATGGCGGCCGTCAACGGCACCGTGCGTTAACTGCGCGGTTCGATTCGTTTTAAGACATCCATAGACACGTAAGGTTATTTGAAAGCACGAAGCGCTAGCAGTTGGGAGAAGGGAAGGAAGGAACAGAAAGGATAGGAGGAGAGGGGATTCTCCTTATTTGCAGACGGATCATCGAATATTCAGCTCTCCACTGAGCTACAATGCAAAAAAATCATTTCGACATTGGCCAAATCTAATACCTAATTCTTCAGGTGAGAAAGCGTCTCATTCTAGATGCTTCAGGATCGATAAATGGGAAATAATTTTTCAAGTTTCTTTGAATCCGATTATGTTGTGTTATGTGCACTTCTTTCTCTGCCTTTCCTGACTGATAGGCAACAGCTGTTATCAAAACTACGCGACTTTGTTGTATCTAGCTGCTGTCCCATCTTCCCTCAAAACCTGGGTGAGGGGTATCGAAAGGGAACCCACGACATGAAACATTTCAGACAATTTGTAAGTTATACAGTACTGCAGCTACCCAGCACTCAGTTTGAAAACACCACCGTGATAGGTTGTGTTTTGGGGTTAGACTGGTTTTTTTTATCGTAGTTCCAGCTTTCAATATTGAACGAAGGATAGGAATTTTAAAATACCAAAAGCTAGTGATACTCTTCACACCAGGGTAAGTGAATTTAGTTGAGAAGGATGTTATGTGAAAGACAGAGTATTACTGTGCAAAGTTTGTGATAAAAGATTTTAATTCAAAAGATGTGACACTTTGTTAAAGCACATCAGTAGCGATACTCATAAACGTGCGAAAAAAAGGGGACCCACAAAACGACAGCTATCATTTGAACACACAGTCACTCACTCAAAGAAAGGAAAGGAGGAGCTTGTTGTTGCTACTACAGAAGCATTTTTAAAGGCTTTATTTAGTGTAGAGAAACTTGACAATGCAAAAATCCTGGAATGGCTCTCGAAGTATACACATATAAGGTAGTGGGGATTTTGCCGTTTGCTGATTGTATTAGCTAAGACTACATACTTGAACCATTCATATACCTTGAACCAATATAAATTGAACCACTTCTTTTATGTTGTTTTATCAGAAATTTTGTGCTATTGAAATTGTGTTAAATGTTAAGTAAAATGCTTAATAAAAGTATAGGTATTAATGAAACAAGTACCATAAAATAATAAAACGCCTATACACCGGGAAAAATGTAACATTATAATAACACCGCCAAGATTTTCTATAACACCAAAATCACATGGTTTTAAAACGAATTTTAGCAAAAAATAAAACCACTTTCACGGACCTCTATGGATTACTATAGACCAGATAGCCTATTAATCAATAAAAAAAAAGCAAACATAATTGATACTGCACTAGCATTACGCCATAGTATAATAACCATATGGAGAGAAAACAGCTAAATACAAGAATTTAGCAGATGAAATAATAACTATGTACATAAAAGAATATCAAATTATGTCGGGATTTATCTGTAAGTAAAATCTGCAGAGGAAAAAATGTAACATACATTTAAAAAAGAAAAACAGAAGCTGAGATTTTTTAAAAATTATCACCAACGTCGGACAAAAAACATTTATGCTCTAAACTTGCCACATTGTGAGGGCACTTCTGAACAGATAAAATAGGACAAGGTAGGATAGGGTGAATTCTCTTCCTCAACTGCCGAGGCTTCCATCCATATGACAAGTAAATTCAAATCTTGAAACTTTTAAGATTGTGAGTAGTAAATTCTAGCTAGCCCCCCCTCCTAAGACACACAGGCAAAACTACTGACGAGCTGCACTCAGGCTGCAAAAGATGCAAGAAACGACAGTAACACGCTGCTGCCAAAGGATATCAGCACATATGCCAACACCGTGTTAACATGTGTTCATGAAGGCCTGCATCTCACAGGCATCGTAAGAACTTAAACACTACAATGGCTTAACCCCTTCCACAGCAGAGAGAACCAATCAGTTGAATACATTTTCCAGAATCAGAATCATTTTTCATTCAGAAATTTTTTTTCCTTCAGCTGTATGTTTGACTTTTACAAAATGCTTCAGGTGTTGTTTTTTTTTTTGAGTTGGCAAACATCTATGCATACCAATTTTCATCAAAATCTAAGAGGTCAAGGATCAACTCCACACTGAGCTGGCGTGGAACGACCGCCCATCATGCCACACAGTTTCAGTACCATGGGTAAAAATAGAGTACATATAGGTACACTTACCATACAATATACCGGGAATGGTGACTGATGTTTCTGCAATATTAGTGGCAACGACTACTTTTCGCAGTCCCCTTGGTGTCGACCGGAAGGCCTTCAGCTGTTCTGCATTTGGCAGTGATCCGTGCAGCGGTAAGACAAGTAATTTCACTGCAAAACGCACAAATATGTACACCATTAAAGCACCCACAGATAGGCGCAAACATTAGTGCATATTTTGACCATGCACCACAAGCAGTCACATGGGAGAGTGGATTTGGCTTTTAGAGCATCAACCCCCTCCCAAAAGTTTTACCCTGCAGACAAATGCCCGCCACTTGGGGGACAACTAGCCCACTAACAGCACTAAACTTCTCGTTTTCTACCAACTACCTGCCAACCTCGGTGGCCTTGGGGTAAAGTCCTTGCCTGCCACACAAGAGGTCATGGGTTTGAGTCCTGCCTAGGTATATATGTTGGGGCAAAGTTAAAAAGGCTGTATTAGGCCAATGGAGCTGTTTTCAATAGTACAGGAATAAATAAAATTAAAATTAAATTACAGTAGAACCCCGTATTTGCGTTATCGGAATTTACGTTTTCCCGCAAATTGCAAGTTTTTTTCTGGGTCCCGTCATATTTCCTATCTCTCCAATGTAAATAGAACCCTGTATTTACGCCGTGTTTTTTTCATTTTCCCGCCATGTGCATCACGACGTGCCGGCTAAAAAAAATTATTTGCCTACTAAAACAATAAATCGTGCATATCAGCTCTTAAAAACTATCTTTTGGCTTCCTTTCGCGCATTTGTATTTAAAAATCCAAGAGAAAGAGACGCAATGAGAACTATTTTCGGGAAGAATTTGAATGTGGCGGGACAGAACGCCACTAACGTCGGAAAGTTGAACTACATCATCTCGTTTTTTGTCATCGGCGGAAAGATTCACGATATGAAAGTAGGTGTTTTGAGCAATCGAGCTATGTAATAATTATAATGCAAGAACTCCTGAAGCAATGTTGACAATAATCATGTAGCCTATAATTTGATACGAGAGTTTGAAAGAAAACCAGACGTGCTGAAACGTGATAAATGCCGGAACTATAAAACTTGTCATCATTTGCGCTGACTTCATTCAACAGTTGCGTAGCGTAGATGGGTTAATTAAATACTTAAAAAAAACTTATTTAAACTTGAATTATCCCATTCACATAGCAGCGTATCGCAAACAACTGTAACTTTAAAAAGTTATGAAGTCGCACGACCGTTTGTACTACGCACTTGATCGCCGAGGAGTAGTTCAGACACTCGTGTGTTGGCAAGTTATCCTCAATTAGTACGGGAAATAGAATTTATCCTGCTTGAAAATGGAAATTCGAGGTGAAAAACAGACATTTTTAATTGACGAGAAAATGAAAATTTTAGAGCTAGTTGATTCCCACACCGGAACACGCATCGATTCAAACAAATTCGTGGTGAAAAATCGCGATGCCATTGTAAAATATGCAAACCAGTGCGGAAATTTATCAAAAAAGAGAGTATATGTGAAGAATTCTAGGTAAGAAGAAATAGAATGAATTCTAAAAGAGTAGTTTTTAGGTGCAAGATCATCAAATGTCCCTGCAAATGGTGTCATCTAAAGGCCTGTTTACATAGTAAATTAACCCGTACAAGTTAATATCTAAATTATGAACATGAAAATGCATCGTGTATTCACCCAACTAGTGCGTATGCATGAACAGAAAATAGAACCTGTTCAAATTTGGTTCATGCATTCATAGTCGTATTTAGGGGCGGGGGATGTGCCCCACCCAGATGCTTAAAAAATAGACAAAATTTGAATACGGTTATCACAGGAGGATCTATGGGGGGGCATGTGCCCCCCCAGACACTTTAAAAATATGCAAGATTTTTAATACGGTCCAGTTATCATTGCGTTCGTTTTGTATAACGTGGTATCATTGTGCCCCCCTCCAGAACAAAATCCTGGATATGTCCTTGCTTGTGCCCCCCAGAAAGAAATCCTGGATCCGTCCCTGATGGTCATCATTACGTTCGCTTTATTTTGTGTTTTACTCAAGGAGGCTCAATCATTTAATTCAATGAGAATAACTTTGATATAAAAATAAAGAGAATTTAGTAAAGTCATTGTTATATGTTATATCTTACATTGTGTATGTTACATTACAATGTATATGTCATTACAATGTATATGTTATACATTAACCCCTGATGACGATGACGGACTTAGTCATGGAAACGTTGGGAACTACAACCCGATACGACACCCGGTGGGAAACCCGAGAAATATTCCTGCATGTTATATCTTGTTTTTAATCTCAATTAAGACAAGATCTTTTGCCTGTCAGACCCTCTGTGCCCCTCCCAGAAAGAAAAATCCTGGATCTGCCCCTGCCTACATTCGTACATTTCCTGTCCCGTTCCAGTCCACAAAAATCATTCATGCAAGCAGACATTAATGTATCGTGTAAACAGGCCCAAAGGCGCTTGAGAAAAAGTATTTCCCCAGAAGATTGGGAATCGAAGATTCCACGGCATCTATAATGGTTGGTTGGATAGATTCAAAAATAGGTACAGTCTTGTATACAAGATGGTCAGTGGTGAAAGCAAAGATGTTAACTTAGAGACAGCAACTCAGTGGAGAGAATCTGAATATATTAGACTTCTGGAAGGTTACAGCCCAAAAGATGTTTTTAATGCAGACAAAACAGGATTATTTTTTAATTTTTGTTGCCAGCTGTGCTTCAAAGGGAAGCAATGTTATGGAATAATGCTTAGTGAACAATTAAAAAATTAACATTTCCAAAGCCAGTATGTGAATAAAAGTGAAAATTCTCTATTTCCCACAATTTGCATTTTCCCGCAATTTACACTTTTTTTCTTGGGTCCCTAGAAAAGTGTAAATAAGGGGTTTTACTGTATGTACTACAAGTTATGGACTGACGTAAGGGTCTGAGATGCAAACATTTCTGGAAGTTAGACAATAGGACTCTTATAAAAATAATAAATCCCCAACCTGCTTAGTACGTAGTTGCTCCTTCAGACCCTCTGCCTCCTTCCCATCTTTTCCCTTCGTCTCCGTACCATGTTTAGCAGCACCTCATTCCTTTTCTCCTCCTTCCATTTCACCGTCCACCTTTCCCTCCGCTCCACATCTCAAATACCTCTAGTCTCGTGTCGCCCTATTTCCTCATCACCCACGTGACCTCCTCTCCTCTCGCTACCTTGCAAACATTCTTCAATTCTTTTGACCTTGACAATGCTCTGAGCACTGTGGGACAGCATCAGGGAGAAACAAGAAAGTGAAAGTCTTCATTCACTTATATTCGTCAGTATATGACCTCAAATTGGGAAGGCTTGTGATTGAAAAGTTTTGAATTTTAGAATTTTTCAGACAAGCAGGTTCAGACTCACCATCACCAATTCTTCTTCTGCACTCTGACTCAACCCTCCTCTCTTGCGATCTTCCCTCTTTTTAATATCTAATCTGTTAAAGCTGATAAACTCACCCAAGTGGTGCCCTAAATGTCACTCTGCTAAATTAGGATGAAACAATTGTGGTGAATAAGAAAAAAATTTAAGTATTCTTATGTATTGACTGCATATATTTTAGCAATGGAACGACATTCCCATCAACCCACGTGATTCTTCGATGGTTTGGGTAAGGGATGGTATAACTCACCCCAGATTAAGCGGCAGGCATGTGAATAACAAACATTCAGGGGAGAGAGGGGTCACCTCCCACTTTGAAAGATTTATTTACATATTTGGGGGTTTTCAAAGGTTTCACCTGAATAAGTGCCGTATTTATCTGAATAGAGTCCCCTTTTTTTTACAAAAATGCCCGTGGTAAAAGTTAAGGGGGGAATATATTCAAACGCATTTTTATGTTTTTTCCCAAAACAGAAGCCTCAAAATTAGGGGGGGGGGACTACATTTGGATAAATACCGTACGTGACTTCTGTTTTTTTCCCAGTGAACAATGGCAGTGAAGAGGTTGGATTCCGGATTCCCTGAGTGGCTCATCGAAACGTTGGAAGGAAATATGGAGAATGTAACATAATACGAAAACCGAGAAATCTTCGATATCCCAGGGGAGTAAGCATACTTAAAAATGTCTCCTCACTTATTACTACTGACTTGAATAATGCAAGCATTGCAGTGTTTTTATGAATTGAATAGTTATGTGAATAGATGTTCAGGGTTTTCCATTTGCAACACTTTGGCTCACAACTCACGAGTTCCCCGTTTGACCCTTCCTGAGCGTTGACCCCACTTTTCATAAGAACCCCCCCTAACTATGCATTCATTAACACTTGTTCACAATTCAGATAACTTGGCATAACTCGATTCGACATCACCCAGAACAATAAATGAAATATTCCATCAATCACATCTCAAACCGTGTTACAATCTTGAAAGTGATTCATGAAAAATTTGAATAGTTCATAAGGCTGATGATAGATATGATTACTTTCATTCATACTGCCTACTTCCATGAGATACATGCATGAACTAATGACCATTCCAAGATATGTTGATCCACTCTAAGTTGTTTTGATCTAAAGTAGCCCGCACATCTCAATTGTTCAACTCCATTCTAAAGTCAAGGTTCGAACGGGCCCTCAAATGGCCACGTGCCCCCTCTCCCACGAGTAAGTCCTACTCCTTCCCCTCACATGACTGGCCAATCCTCTTCAAGCGCTATTCAACTCACGTCCATCGCTGCCACTGCCCCGGCTGTTCTGTGAGGAGAGCAGCCGCACGGCATTGTCCACCTCTTCTATGCCAGTGAGAAACGCCAGCACGTCCCCCCTCGGCTCTGTCGAGTGTATCTTCAACACAGTGTCCACCACCCCTCTCACGTAGTCAGGCACAGGCTCTGCAACACCAGATGACCTCATTCAATGATATTACATAGCATCAAATGAAACAAAACACGTACCCAAATAGAGGTATCTGTACACGGACCAAGATTTTAGAGTATCTGGGATATAAAACCTTGAATCTTGTTGTTCATTAACCCCTTCAGCTACAATCTTGTTCAATTTGTTACAGATGTTGTTGATGCGGCAACTTCAGTTCAGGTATGTATCTGATTTAAGCTTAAAAATTTAAGATTATCAACACGAATAAATGGCAAACTGTTTTCTAGCCTTGAAATATTTTCTTTATGTTTCAAGAAATTAGACACTGAATCTGTCTTTACTGTCTTTTATCTTTATCTGTCTCTGTCTTTTAGGCATTATCTGTCTTTTGTTATAATTACCTAATTATTAAATCATTTGACAGAAACTAGTTTTTGGCTTTGATCATGGTTTCCAACACTTCATCTGCCACCTGATAAATGCCTGGTGTATATATCCTCATATAGGTGTCATCAGCATACATGGTGGTTCGTGTAGTATTCAAATATGTAGTTGAAAAAATCATTTTTACATATTATCCATAAAAGGGGCCCTAAAATGGATCCCTGGGGGATGCCCTAGGTTAAGCCTTCAGCAGATGAGATAGTCATACCAAGTGAGGTGTTTATTGTTTTCTTTCTTTCAAATAGGATGCAAGTACCTAGTTCATACGTTTTTCCTCTAATGCCTAAGTTCTTGATTTTACTTATTGGAAGATTGTGGTTTATTCAATCAAAAGCTTTACTGACAAGGAGACATCGCCAAAGTGATGCTCGGGATCTGAACGTGGATGTTATTTTCTGAAACTATATAGATATAGGGCCCAACGGTCACTACTTAACCAATTTTTTGAGCTAAAAAATGTTACTTCATATTTTCGGAATTCACCAAAAGGCAGAGTAGTTAACTCATCTATTTTTTTATTGGAGGTATATGTGTATGTGCTCCAATATACTGTGAAATAAAAATGGTGGTGTTTTGACTGCCACTATGAGTATTACAGGTTTTACTTTTTTTCTGTCTCCTTGACTTTGGACACATACTGTAAGATAATGTATAAATGGAACCATACCTACATGAGGATGTATTTGAAATAATGGTCAGTAAATCTAAGACCAAGCATGTAGTTTTAGTAAATGTGATTCTTGTTTATAATTTAATGAATCTAAACATAGGAAAAACCTCGCCACCGAGCCCGAAAGAAAATACTCCGACAGCCTGACGTCTGCGGGGACGTAAAGTACCTCAGTGCATTCCATCTGCTAATCTTAATTTCGATGGGACATTTGCTCCTGGAGTTTGACTCCAGATCCAATAGCTCAGTCGCGACAGCATTTGTCCCAGTCAGCTCATGGTGCCGTGAAGGCAAAGGATGCAGGTTGCATCACGTGCCAACCTTCCAAGTTTTCACCAACCCAGCACCTTTAGGTCTCGAGTGTGTCTACATATTATTGAAAATGATAGAACATTTGGGTAGTGCGAAAACGGACTTGATGGAGAAGAATACCGGACTGAAATAATTACCATATTATTTGTGCATTGAGATTTCGATAAAAATGAATAACCATATCCTCAGAAAACAAAAAATGAATGTTCGCCATTCAAAACTTTATAATGGCAAAAGTGGTAAATATGCATTATAGTGGATAAGAAAAAATTTGTTACTGCCATGCTATGTATCCGAAAAAAATTATTCCGGAGATTCGAACCAGCAAAGTCATATTTCTACCGCAGTAAATCCTCTGCTTTACCACACGGCCACTTCTCTCCCTGATTCCAATGGTCTTTCATTACGAGCTTTCCTTGGTCATGCAAGGGAATGAACTAGTCTTCTAGTGTCACTAAATAAAACTGAATTTTAGCATTCAGTGGCATTATTTGCTTTGATATTGCGGTGAATATTTCATATGTATGTTATGTTTGCCATCTCTCATCGAAAAACTCAGCATTACTTGTAGGAAAATATACTTTGACGGATCGGATAATTTACGAGAGAAATTAATTTGAAGCTCTGGAAGTGGAATTATTATATGTAGCATGAGCTGCACAATTTATGTGGTGATAAAATTGCACATATTCTGCATACATTTCCCTTTAATGATGTTGTAATAAAAATACTGCAGGAGGTGGGAATGCTGTTCAAATTTCCCTCCGACAGTTACAATAGCAAATACTGAAACTCAAGTTTCCAAACTGCAGTGTAAGACAATACTTTTTGCATTTATTTGTAGCAATACTTTAGAATCTGACAGTACCAGCAATGCCTTCAAAAGGGGATTTTCCATGGCTTGTAGCAAAGGTTGAGAATATTTTTACAGTTCTTATACTGTCCTGCGAAACCATCACTAAAGTAATTCACTTCTTTTAACTGATATAAACTTTTCTTTAACAAACTGAGATATAATAAGCCGACACAATAGAAAATATTTGAGAGGAGGGCTTACCCTTGACATAATGTATGTCCACGGGATAGAGTCGTCCTTCGATGGTCATGATTGTTGCAGTATCATCTTCTTCTTTGCCCCTTTTGTTGAAGTTAAAGAATTGCTTCAATTGATTTGCGTCAACAGTGGCAGAGGAAATTATCAACTTCAGTCTTTTATTTTTCTGAAAAAGGCACAAAAACATTTTATAACGAGAATATATTGAATCAAATAGACCACCTAATAATAAAAATACACATAGAGCTTACTTTGATGATTTTTTTCAGCAACCCCATGACAATGTCTGTGTTGAGGGTCCTCTCATGAACTTCATCCAACATCACGACACAATAATTACGGAGCAGAGGGTCAGCCATCATTTCTCGAATCAAGATGCCTTCCGTCATATACTAAACAGGGGTAGCATAAAGGAGAATGATCAAAAATGAGCTAGAGATTTTCATTGGCCAAATAATACCAATAGATACCATGTGTTTTTAAATAAAATGTAGATGAGAACTCCACTGGTTTAATTTTAGTGCTCCATATTAGTTGCAGCCATCAGATCTTCATCAGGCACCTACAATCATCTTTTCAGGGGGCTTCACAATGTGAGTGAACAACACTCACTTGGGGTTTTCTCTCCATTTTTCTTTCCATCCCAGCATGCAAATCTCCCGTCACCTTCAGGGATCTAAACATCCAAGTGATGTTCCGTTCATTATTGCAGTTACATACATATGGGTCATTCCACATCAACTCATCCAATTTTCCCAGGCTCACCATCTCAGATTTTAATATTTTCTCCCAGTACATATCTAGTTACAACCTTTGTATAGACAATCCAAAATATTTTGGCCTATATTTACCAATATGTTGCGTGATATGAGTATTTGAATGTGTCAAACCAAAGAAAATTCTGCCTGTCGGTCAAATAACACCAATCAGTCACTTTTGCACCACTGTAAATACAAAGTCATCAATTAAGAGCAATGTCACTTTCAGAGGCTACAACCAGTTAACCGCAGTTTTTAAGAATCGTGTCACAAAGATTTGTAAAATTTTTGCTTTATTAATATTCAATCATGGATATCAACCCAACACCTCCCCCCCCCCCTCTAACCCACTCCTTCCACCCTCTCCCCCATCCCCTTCAAGGAGTATATATGTTTACTTATCATTCAAATTTGTTGTACTTGATAATGACATCTATGGATCGAAACATGTTGTACCAATGAAATAAATCAGTGGAAGTCAACAAAGTCTTCTTTTCATCTACTTGACTATGGCCGTTAGAAGGTCAATTTTAACGTTCTAAGTTCTGGTCAAAACTTGGGAGAACAAATTAAACTAGTGGTTCTCAAAATCTGTGATCACTACTTTTAAAAAAAACTTTTTTGCGCTATGGAAAAATTCACAATACATGGGCTAAATCGTTGAGTTTACCTTGATTTTAGTGGTATGAGGATCGTAGCAGTCATCAAATCTAATGCTATACCCAACAAGATCTCCAAGAATGCTGGCCTTTTCCTCGGCCACTCGGCTAGCCAGGGCCGTCGCTGCCACGCGCCGGGGCTCCGTAACACCAATAATCTTTCCATCTTGAGTCCAACCAGCCTCCAGCAAATACTACCATAAAGTCAAATTCAATACATATTTTTAAATGTGAGTCCTACAATGCCTGATGCACAATTAGCTTCACTCTTCATGTTAATGGTTACACCATGGGGCCAAAAGCACAGAAACGAAGGCAAAAGACTTCGTAGAGGTATCAACTCCATCAGGGGGTGCGTAACTCCAAGCAAGAAAATGGGAAAACATAAATGAGTTAGTAAAAAAGCAAAAATTACCTGAGGAACTTGGGTGCTTTTTCCAGAACCAGTTTCGCCAACAAGAATCAGAGTCTGATACCTCTCCAAAAGGTAAATTATATGATTCCTATTCTGGAAAATTGGTAACTTTTGCCGTTGCTGATCCAATGACAACGACAGACATGGGTTGTAAACAAAAGATGTGGACTGATTGGTGTCCAAATCGGACTTATCTTCTTCCCAAGATGATTCTATAGCAGGTTTTAAAAACCTAGAAACGCCACCAGTGGACTGCATGACCACCCATGAAGGTAATCCCAGAAATAAAATAATACCGCTTCAGTTTAAAGCGATTTAACACCATGAGCGCTAATAAATGTTCACAAAACCTGCTTCCATACACTTCTCACAAAAATTAAGCCAAATCAAAACACGATCCAAAGACAGCAGCGACCTCACGACATACAGGATTTACAGTAACTACGATGAACACGACGAGACGACAACACCACAACACGACGAACACACAGCGTATGTGCGTGTCAACTTCTACCCGCCTGAACGAGATAAACACAAATCAAGAAATATTGTTATTTTGAAAAAAAGTGTTTCAGTCATGGGTTTCATCGAAGATACATTTATTATGCTTATTTCACAAGTGAGTATTGCTACTAAGAGAACGTAGTATTTTTTTCGTGTTTGATTTTAAAGCTTCTGCAGGAGAAATAGGCAATTGGTACCGGGTAATGCGGATCAATAAATGCTCTTACTTCTATACGAGTCCTTCATCATAGTTTAAAGTGTAACATGTTATGATTTATTTTTTCTTTTACTCTATAGGTGATATTTTTCGTCGGTGGATGGGTATTTTTTGTCAAGAAATTGTTCAGAGATTACGAAGTTCATCATAATGTGGTGCAACTGATATTTTCTTGCACTTTTTCACTATCGTGCACAATGTTCGAGCTTATAATATTTGAAATACTGGGTGTGTTAAATTCAAGGTATTTATTTATGACAGTTTTTGACGCGTCTATAATTTTTATGTGGAATCTTGATCTACCAACGATACTATTTTTAGTTCTAGGTACTTCCATTGGAACGTGGGACTTTACTCGATGCTTTTCTTGGTGATCGTTTTGATCCCATTTTATATTGGCTACTTCATCGTCAACAATTTAAGGTTTGGTAAGCTTTTCCCACACACTTTTTCCGATGAATGCTCTCTAGTTCTTCCTCCATGACTCCTCTTAAAAGCCTGGTTACATGTTTCATAAGACGCGTGCGAGGTCATGTTCACTCATGTGAATGGTTTTGTCGGAACAGATCGTCCACGAATGCATAAGCCAAGTGAGAACAGTTCCCTTATTCTGTTGAAATATTTTATTCCGAGCTTCACTCTACCTCCATTCCATATCCATTCTCTCAGACCTAAGTTTCGCCGTCGTTGCAGGATTATTCAGGACACTAAGTGGAGATGCAGGTTATATCAGTTCGAGGCTGGGGTTTTTCTCTTATAGAACTACAATCTCAGGATTGTTACACTGCAACCCGCCTTGTCCCCAGCTATTAGTTCCATGATATTCTTCCTCCTTGGGCCCTACTTAATTTTTTGCAAGTACTTATCTCTCAGTCTTTCTCGGGGGATTTTTTCGTTGGTATATTTGTCACTCAGTCAATGTGTGTTATGAAGGTGCCATGGTGTTGAAGAATCCACCGGGGGCTTTTTCAATGCTCCATATCTCTGATCTGTGGAGTGCCTCTGTGAACACAAATGTTTTCTGAAAACTTTGATTGAAATATTTCCCTTTGCTACTGTCCATTTTATACCAAAAATGCCCATCATAATCGCTCAAAAGTTCTAACAGTAACTCAATGGGCTATAACTAGTTCAATTAAATGTCATGTATGTGCGAGTCAATGTATGATGTTAATGTGTAAAAATGTATGTCCGGCCATCAGGTCTGTTCATGGCTGTAAAAATTTTGAAATCCAGCTTATTGTGGACACAATTGAGTTTTCTGAGTTCTGAACAAATTATTTGTCTTCCAAGTGATGTATTTAATTTCTTCTCACAGTGAGAGCCAGTCTGGTGAGGCCGTTGACTCTTGTGACATGGCTGGTGTACCTGTACTCCTTTTGGCGGATTGGCGATCCTTTCCCCATCCTAAGTCAGAAGAAAGAGGAGCCCGCACAGCTCACAACCTGGAGTTGGCTGTGGTGGTTGTGGCCGTGGCAAGGGTGGCGCTTATACAACAGCTCGGGACCCGGCCTCTTCTCCATTGAGCAAGGCGTTAGTCGCATTGGAGTCATCGGAGTCACTGTCATGGCCCTCCTCTCAGGCTTTGGTGCTGTCAACTACCCTTACACTTCAATGGCGTACTTCATGAGGTGACTTTTATGAATTATTATAATAGCAACTTTAAAATAACTATTAATGGAATCTCTCGTAAATAACTCAACTCCAACACTTGAGACATATTGCCTGCCAGGTGTGTTTACATGTTAAAGAATTCTAAACTCATTAAGAGGATTAATACCCTTCTCTCCACAGGTCTTTTTTTGTGACAAATTACTCCAGAAATCATCAAATGTTTGGTCTCGGCAAATGTTGAGAACACCGTAATTTTACAAAATATGTTCAGTTAACTATGGAAATTTTAGTTTTTTTTTTATATTTGTATATTTTATCTACATTAACGTGGTCACCCTCAAAATATTCCCCATTAAATATGATGTACTTGCGCCAGTGCTTCCTCCAATCCTTGAAACACTTCTCAAACTCAATCTTTGGAGTAGCCTTTAGTGATTACTTTTTATTTCATGGCTGGGGCATTGCTGCAGTTTTGTTTTTGGCCCAAAATTCTCAAACAAGCAATGAACTGTGAGCCGAAACTTTTTGCCGAAAAAGAACACATCTAATCTTAGAGGCTGCCACATGCAAAGTAAACAAAGAATACAGCTGAAAATTTTATCATACTTTAGGGGCATGTGTACCAGCATAATAATGAAAAATTGACTATCGGACTCTTCAAACCATGAAATTTTCACTCGTAATAAATAAAATGGTGAACAAGCCAATTCAGGCATTTCTGCTTCCATCATGTGAATCCATTGAGTATATGCCATTACATATTGTTGATTGCTTGTCCCTTAGGCCAGTGACTGCATCAGATGTTCATGCCACTGAGCGTAGGCTAATGCTCACACTCGACATGATTGTGGCCAAGAAGAAGAGGATTGCTCTGGCTACAAGTCGGCGACGGGCCGAGGCAAGTGCGTGGAGGCGCAGTGGGGACAGCGCTGACTCACACACACCCCCTGGCCTCATTTGGGGACTGCTCAAGTCGGTCACGTCCAAGTCCAGCGAGGAGAGTATCCTTTTCTCGTCTCATTAATCACACTTTGTCCTTGAAGAACCAAGTTATTCAGGTTAAAGGTAATACCATATGTTCCTAAAAAGAGTTTTGTTGAGTGAGATGTGTGTATTCTAGATGGTATGAGTCCAGTTTCACTCTGAATGCCATTGGCTGTCTCTTCTGGGACTATTTTGACTTTGGCTAATGCTGCCTGAACCCCAAAGATGGCAGAAAGTATCTTTGAAAAAAAGTTTATAAATCTATTGCCTAGCATCTGTAACGTATGAAAGCCTATGTAGAAGCAGTTGACTAATTATTACAAAGTTCATGGGACTGAAAAAAAACAAGAGGTTCGTAAAAACAAAATTTGTAAGAACGTTTCGTTTAAAAACTCACAGGGGAAAAAATAAAACTCGGGAGCTTTCGAAGTTATAACTTCTTTCTCAGCCTTAAGAGTGAATGGGGAGCAGGAAAGGAGTGCGTTGGACAAGGGATATGGAGATTTATGGGGGGGGAGGGGGTGGATTAGCATGAGACGTTCCAAGGTTCTTAGACGGTAAGGTTGCCTCATTCGTAACTGCGCATGCGCCAGCAGAAGTCCCATTACGTCACTGTAGACCCTGCATCCCAGCTGATCCTCGCCATTTCATTGTTTGCACGCTAGAAATTGAGAGAGAATAAGTTCCTGAGACCTTGCGCCGCCTTGTGTGTAACGCCAATCTGAACACAATTCCTGCAATTTCACTGGAAATCGTCTTTTTAATCCTCTACTCATAAGACAAACTTTTTGTGGGTGAAGAGCGCCTTTAATCGTCGGATATGCCAGGCTCCCGTTGTACTGTGGCAACGTGCTCCAAAAGCTTGTCGAAAACGAAGAAAGCTGGACGGAATGTCTCATATCACAGGCGGATGCTTAAGTTGAAAAATCTTTTTATTTTATGCATTAACTAATCGAATCATTGACCGTGTCTCGCCCCCCACGCATGTGAAGAAAGTGGGAAAGTGAATCGGTCAGACAAACTAAGTGGATATGCTAAAGATTTCGTAATCAAGAACTTAGATGCCCCTATTGCATTGGAAAATCAGGAATTCTTCCGTTTGAAGGCAAATTGAACTTAATATTTTGCGCACTCATTCATGCAGGGACTATTTTGCAAATTCATCGTTTAACTCGTATGCTATGAGTAACATCGTGTGCCAATGGTAAGATATCAGGTAAACAAATTTCTAGTACTAAGTCTATAAATTTGAGTCCTTTCGCATGCCTTTGAGAGCTTTTGAGAAATTTTCGAGGCCACGGTTGCGCAAAATTGTTTATTAATTTAGGGAAAGGAAAGTTTTAGCGTATATAAAAATATTTATCAGGAATCAAGTGTTAAATCGTATTTCACATAAAAGAAACTTACGTTAATTTTAATCATAACATTTTCTCTCGAACTAGTAAATTGGTTAAGATCAGCCTTTATAAACTTATATATGTTGACTTGAGTCAAACCATATAATAGTTTTATGTACTCTTTTGCATTTATATTTACCTGCAAACTGTAATGAAGTAGACTCTACCCTCTAATTATGGCTAATTCGACAAATTACCAATGTTCTTTACTGTGTTTCCAACTTGGACAAAGCGATTATTAAATGTTTCGCCAAGCAGAGGGTCTTCACAAGAATAAAATGTTTGAACAAAAAAATGCAACAAGGAAGAGCAACTTTGGTAGTGACACTAAAAAGATTTAAAAAATTGTTCAGTTGAAAAAAAATTGTTAAATCCTTTGGCATAAATTCTTGAGTCTTATTATTTATACCCTCTTTAAAATGAACCTTGACGGTGGAGCTAATTTTCTACAACAGACTTATGATCGACCAAATAGCTGATATGCATTAGTCTAAGTTTTTGTTTCAGCAATTGTCACTGAAAATTATGGAATTTGTTTCCTGCAGTGCTTTTTGGTGCCATGACACATTTTTCTTTTAGGTTTTTTGACCAAAGGCTACAGTGGAAACTTTCTGTGGGGTATAAGGCAGAGAAGAGTCCTCTGATTCGAAGGCTATTCTCCACTCAAGCGGGCAACTATAGTGCTGTTTTGATAACGGCAATTGCTGGTGGTTCATTTTCCATTTCTAGAAATTATTTTACCTGGGAATTCTTATTTCTCTCAGCATAATATTGAAGTTAGTTCCATTTCATCTGTATGATTTTTTGCTTAACGTATGATCACTTTGAATTCCTATTACGAATGATTTGAAAATGGTAATAACGGTAAATTTACAACTCTTTTCACTCTATATGCTTATTTTTTTCTCTTCCCATTGAAGTAAAGGATTTCAATGTCCTCTTGCATAATTTTCTTTATCTTATATACAGACTGTCCCAAGGGTCGTGTGTCATTTTTGACCTGTAATTTTAGTAACTTTGCATCGAGCTATGGTCATGAAAATTGGCATATGTACTTATGGGAAAAGGTCCTAAGTTTTGTTGAGTGTAAGCAAAATTTTACAATTTTGACCTTTTGACCTCACAATGTGGGTCCAAACCAAAAATTTCAATTTGCCTTTTGGGGTTTCAATGTTAAAAAAATCGAGATAGAAAAAATCTGAATTTCATTGACCAAGATGACTATTCTTAGGTTTTCGGACACGAGAAACCCGAAAATAATACTTTCATTCACGAAAATTCAACCGTTGACCCAGTAAGGTCACTGTCAAGGTCATAAGGCCGGCCTCGGTGGCGCCGGGGTAAAGTCCCCGACTGCTAACCTAGAGGTCGCGGGTTCGAATCCCGCCTGGGTGGTTTGACCGCCATCCAGGGCATGGATGTACGTTATTGTCAAGCAAGTTAATTGTAAGAGAGGACTATCAAGTCCTAAATTCGCTTGAAAAATAAAGACGACATTATTATTATTATTATAAGGGTGGCAAAAAGAATAGTATACCAACAAAGGTGTCGATCCATGGGTTTTATAGGGTGCCCAAGTCATTGGTAAAGTCCAAAAACCCTTATTATTCACTAATTGACCTCCGAGGGTCACAATGGGGGTCAAAGGTCATAGAGTTAAACGTCGGGCCATCATGACCACCAACGTGTCAAACCATGGGTTTTGAAGGGTGCCAAAGTCGGTTAGGCAGTTCATAGATCCGTAGTGTTGATTTTTAGACCTCCGAGGGTCACAATGGGGGTCAAAGGTCATAGGGTTAAACCTCGGGCAATCATGACAACCAACGTGTCAAACGATAGGTTTTGAAGGGTGCCAAAGTCGGTTAGGCAGTTCATAGATCCGCTCATAGACTTTTGCAGTTGAGGTTGAGGAACTAATTTGGTTTTTGCGTATTTTCCTCCCAGCCATATTAATCTAAGTTTAAATTATATTGCGGAAGTAGCAAGGAAAACAGTGTTTTGAGAGTTACAGGAAGGAAGTGTGGACACGGAATTAACTCGCACATTCCCATTTCATCACTTCATCAGGAAATTATGGCGTCTGAATACACGAATTTATCTTTTTTTAAATCTTATCATCATTATTTTCATAAATCGGCCTTCAATTTATAATTCGGCTTATAGTATTCGAGAGAGGGTAACTTCAAGAACTCGCTGCGGTAAGCAGTTAGGCCCGCAGAAAGGCTAGAATTTGAAATGGCGCTGGAAGTTGGGTCTAGAGTGACGTCAAGCCAATGGGAGCCCGAGTCGCGAATGAGGCAACCTTTAGTCTAAGAACCTTGGAGACGTTCAACCCAGGGAAGCTATGGGCTTGCAGATGCCAAATGCATGCCAATTCGAGGGTGTGGAGATTGAGGGCGGAGTCTGTGGGGGGGAGGGAGGCAATAACTGATACTTTGAAACATTCATTGAAGAGGGAGTCGTGAGACAAAGGTGACCGGGAGAGATGCGTGGGGGGATGACGGACTGCAGGAGGCTTTTTTATTTGGATGTTAAGGTGGGGTGGTGCATTGGCCTTAGACATAGAAAGTGGGGCAGAAGCTGCAATTAAGGAGGTCCATGATATTGGTGGAAGTACAGGTGGTTGAGGGAAATATCAGGAAAGGAAACTTTCCTTCTGTTATGCTGCTAGTGATTGAAAAACTATCTTCTATGTGGAGGATTGATAGAATTTGATTGATTTGCCTCTATCAATCGCAATGGCCCTTGTGGTTATAAACAGGCTTTTGATTGTAAGTGTGGACACGTTGTTGCTTCCTTGATGTTTGCCTATGGACATTGGTCAGTTGAAGTTGGAGGTGGCTGGGTTGGAGGAGCTGAGTCGACAGTTGTTCCTGGAGGCGCACGACATGCACAACGGCATGGAGAGGATCGAGTGGTCGGCCACATGGAAGGGAAAATACTTCAACTTCCTCGGATACTTCTTCTCTCTCTACTGCCTCTGGAAAATCTTCATTGCAAGTATTCATGCACCTCTCCAAATTACACTGCTCGCATAATTAAATGCCACAAATGTTGAAGCAGTTTGATGCACTGGTCCGAGGAGGTCTCCGTCAGACCCTCCAAAGATTGATTTATGTTGCCAATTAATCAAGACAAATTTTAATCATTTTTCAATTATTTCCACTGTGCAGTGTTGAGTGCGCATCAATCCATTTACTCACAACATTTACAACACGTGTAATGAAAAAGGATTTCAGGTGATCCCCGCAAACTAGTTTCGGAATTCTTCTTGGGTTCTCCAGTGGGTCTGGTTTCCATGGTCGATATTTTGCTGCTCGGCTCGCCCTCTGCAAGTGGTGACTTTAGGAAACCCTTTTAAATGGGCGGTGGGTGACAACGCATCTGAAAGGGCGAATGGTGGATCTCCACTGTTGTAATATGTATGTGCCTATGCGTGGGTCATCATCCCTAAATTTAATGAGCGCTGCCCATGGGATGTCTATCAACATATGTAGTGATGAGATTTTGGCGTGGGCCATTACCCTTTAAAGGTTGGTTATTTGCTGGAAATTGTCAGCGAAAACTTTAACACTTTGGGTGCTGGGTGAATATCACCAGGTCTTTACCCCAGTGCTGGCTATTTTTGCACTTTTCAAAGCGATGTTACAAAAAGAATTTTTAAGATATGCATGAGTGAATAGCATTAGTTTTAAGACCATACTTTTATCTTTTGAATTCACATTGAAATATTTTGTATATCATAATGCATAAAGAAACTGCAGAAGCTAAAAGAAAGCCTATATTTTTATTTTCAAAAAGTTGAAAAATCATTGTTTTTCATAAATTTATTTATAAAATAATCACAAAATACTAATTTGAAATAGTAATTACCAATATTTGAAATTATAATAGTAATCAACATTTAAAATGATAATAATCCATATTTGAACAATAATAAAAATCCAATTATAATAGCTATATCGCAAAGGTCTTCCTTGTGTGGAAAAGCTGGAAGCATGGCTCTATGCAGAGACTAATGTTACATGTATTACACTGATAGGAGGTACATTTTCTGGCAGCTTTCCCAGTCGTTTTTCGCCCTTTTTCGGAGCACACCCTACACCTCTTTTGAGCCTTCTTTTGTACTGATGGTACGGGAATTTTTTCAATGAAATGCTTTTCAGATAATCTAGTTATCTCGGCTCTGGCGTTTTCAAGGGGCGATTCGTCTTCCAATGTAACTAACTCCGAACAAATTTTTTGCATAAAATAGGTTACTACAACAGATTTTAGGCTTAACTGATTGTACATGATTGTGTGTTATGTATTTGTCACTGCCATAACAATTAGGTGAAATGCCAGCTTACGCCACCACTTCACTGATCGATGATCCAGGGCACCATAACTAATTGATCACTTAGATCTACACAAAAATTTTTCTTGTTTCTATTGCCTATTACTATCGCAGGTTTAGTTTTCTCCCTTCCTCTGCGATCTTTGAAAGTGATCATGTCACTTTTATGTCAAGCGGAGCGCAGAAACACATCACGTTTGTCTTTCCAACGCTGGACTAATATATTTTCATGTCGCGCGAAAACATGCTCTCCATGAGATAGGCGAGCATTTTTTATCGCCGATGGAATCCCCGCCCTATTTTTCATAATAGTACCTACTAATCCCCATTGAAGGCTTTCCAATTCTCGGGCCAGGGCAATGCTTGTGTAAAATCAGTCTGTATATAATGTGTGACCCTTATTAGCAAGCGTAGCCAAAAGTCTCTTGACTATAGCCAATCCAGAGTTTTCCTGGCAATGAAACACATCCACATTCCAAACAAAACCACTGCTTGCTTCTGAGAGCATGTAGAGTTTTATGCCATATTTGCTTGGCTTCTGAGGCATGTACACTTTGTAGCAAAACCTACCACAAAAGGGATAAATTCCTTCATGTACAGTTATATCCTCCGCAGGTTGGTTGGATTTTTGAAATTTATTTCGAAAATCCTCGAGTAATGGATGCACTTTGAATAGGGGGTCGTGACCATCTACGCCTTTTTCAATGAATAATTGGTTGTCCGCAAGATGGAAATTTCCTAAGATTGAAAGAAATCTATCTCTAGAAAAAACACCAGGACAGAAGCCACACGCCAAGACGAGATCAGTACTCCAATGATCAGGGATACGAGGACGTTTGCTAAAGCTCATGTGCATTATAACGGCAAGAAACTTTTTTACGTCACCTTGAGTCATGTTTTCCAGGATTGCAATCTGCTTTTTGCGGATAGTAAGTTCCCTCTCCTCAGTTTTGCAATTCTTTGCCTTGTATATAAGTTCGTATGTTCCTTGATACGATTTATCAAATCGATGTCGAAAAATGTTCAAAAATATTCATCATCTCACTTGAACTATTTAGCCCAGTATTTGATTTCACACCATAGTCACCAGTGAAGATTACATACTTCAATAATGGATAGATTATCATTAGAATTGAGGATCGAAAAGTAGCTTAGTTCCATATCCTAAATAAAAACCTTGGGAACTGCGTCAATATCACTCCAAATACCTCCCGGGCCCGCTCCTCTGTTAGTTGACCGTGTTCCTCTAGGTGCACCTCAAAGATTGCACATCATTTTTTGAGCTTCTCCTCGCTTACTTAGTTGTTGCACCATTTCTGGTTCGTTCAAACCTTCAGATTCTAAAATAAATATCATATAAACAATCAAAAACAGTAATTGTACGAATAAATATCGCGCAAAAAAATATATGAAAGAAGTCAAAAAAAGGTCACGTGGGTTGCATTATTATACGCAAGAAATGGAAATTACCTGTTGAACTATCTTTGCTGGGCATGTAATCAGCATCGCAACCTGAGTCATCAAAATCACTTTCACTATCATCGCTGTCGAAACAATTCAACGCATTGGCAATGTCTTCGTCGGCGAGATTTCGCTCCGTGATCACTGTCGAAAGAACACACAAATGACGATCGAGGTAGGGATTTTCGAACCTTCGGACACATTTTGTCTTGAAGGAAAAAAATATGAGGAAATATATGACTTTGTGGCATTAACTTCACCTATAAGTGCAAATGCATGAATCCGAGTAATACCAGCGGTGTAACTTTGAGGCGGGAGCCGCTACAATGTAAATAAAATGCCCGTCATAATATTACGCCGCCCGCAAATTCTGCAACACCTCGCGCGGCGTAATATTACGCCGTTAGCACTCAAAGCACCTAATGAAAAATTAGTGCAATGGCTCTGGGGCATTTATCGCATGTAATAAATAAATACCTACACGTTTAAATAATAATATCATATCGAAATAGCATAAATAATAAATATCTCATCTACCTGTCAAACATAAATAATAAAGAAATACCTACTGGATGACATCTGTCATTCCTATGAAGAACTTTCTGAGAACAGCCATGCACACACTATTAAAATGTGTTCAGTTCTTTCGTGGCTGCCTTGATGTCTCTTCCTGAGCTCACCTCTTCATTTCATTCTCATATCAATGCTGTTTGTCATCATGAGATGTCTTCCCCCTTGATTCACAGTTGGAGTTGCAAAACACCAAAGAAAACTCTGTGTCAAAACACTACCACACTTAGCATTTCAAAATTTCACACTAATTCAAAATTAACCGGACCCCAAACTAATTTTTGTGTTGAAATAACCAAATGTTTTCTATTCACACTGGAGTCGCATGCTAATTGCTCCTTGGGGTTAATGCATGAATGATTTTTCCTGTGAACCAGCGTTAACATACCTCTTCCTCCTCATGCAGTCCACCATCAACATAGTGTTTGATCGCGTGGGCAAGAAGGACCCAGTGACGAGGGGAATGGAGATAGCGGTCCATTGGCTGGGTATCACGTGGCTGGACGTCACCTTCTGGTCACAACACATCTCCTTCTTCTTGGTCGGCTGCATTGTCGTCACGTCCATTCGAGGCCTCCTGCTCACCCTCACCAAGGTGATTACCTACTTATGTCCACATTTATATAATTGCTCTCACAATCAAACTAGGTTTTATGAAACTCTCTCTAAAAGATTTTAATATACATTTTTCGTTGATGATGCTTTTGCTAAATATGTGGTCCAGCAATCAGCAAGCCATAAGTGTCTTTCATATCGGTAGAATACTATAATAATAATAATGCATAGAATTTAAGCATGAAAAAGATGCCATTGTTTCAATTTCAGCATAGCCTATGGCAAAACATTATTTAAAATAATTAAATTTGTATTCTTCCCTAAATTACTATTCTGGTATTGATAAAAAATTTCTGTTTTTTTTAATAATCGACTATTCATGAAAACTTATAAGGCAGTTGAAGATCGATGATCCGTAATGCTTCAGAGCAGATTTGTTCTGGATTAACTATATTTCAGGTGAATAGATTTGCTACTTGTATGCAGGCATCTCTGCAACACCGAAAATATATTTTTTTGTAATGTGCATTGGCGTCAGCGTGATTACTTGACTATATAATCAACAATGCATATTGACAAGTAATGAGAAAAACCCAATCATAAAATGTTTGATTAAATGTGATTAAAAAGATGCAAAACATTTGAAAAAGTTCTTTGTCCATAAATAGTGAAAGTAATCTTGATGAGAACACCTGTAAATGGAAGGAAAATGGCGCAAAATAGCAGCTGTGTAGATGAAAGCTTCTCGGGTTTCCAACCGGGTCAGGGTGGAAACCCGAGAAGCTTTCATCCACGCTATTCACCGGGAAAAGCTCAGATTCTTCAGCAGCTGTGTAAGTGCGGAGAACGATTGGGTATTTCGGAAAAACCACTCTGCATTAACTTCAAACACAATCTTCGACAAGTCTACATGAGCCATGAGGAGGAGAGAAGTCGTTGTGGCAGTGGGCTTTGCGGTTACCCGTCTAATTACCAACTCGAGAGCGTAATGCAGGGACACCTTTCATTCCTCTTGTGGAACCGCTTGTCTCAATCTCAGGTTCCAGCAAGGATTGAAAATGTTTTGAGAACTTGTGTATCCAAAATAAAAATCAGTGCAAGGCTCCAATGCTTAAAGCAATTGGCTATTTCCCTTGCGGTTTTTCATAAAAAAGATGAGCTTCTGATCATAAAAGAGTGCTTTCACTAGGGTAATGGCATCTGAAGGAATTGTTTTGAACAAAATATTGATTCTTGCTGTTGCAACTTGAGTGCATGTAGATAACCAGGTTAACATTGTGGAGTTGTCGTTGGCAGATGGCCAAATTCAGTTCAACTGAAAGCATCGTTATTTCTAAGAACTTAACATCCAAACAAGCGGGAGATTCAGAGCAGATTAGGAGAAATCCCCTTTATAGGGTCAGAACCCAACCTGTTTTTCCCATGCGGATACAAGAACATTGATGCAGGAAAGGAAGGAAATTGACAACTAGTTTCATCGCTCTGGTTGGAAATATTGCCATGACCTCCTCTATTGTCTGATAAGGCAGCTCATGGACAATCGATGAACTACTATCCTTCATAAAACTGAGGTCATATTACCTCAAAGGATTAGGTTAGTATGTACTTTACAAAACAATAAAATGGAGATTTCACATGTCACAGCTTCCCCTTCACTTATGTTCAGGACCAAGAGAGTAGTTTGTATAATGGAGTCATTTTATTAATTAGAAGTTCATGCATTGGAACTTCCACTGTAGTTCTCTTTTTATAGGTAAGGAATAGCATTATAATTTAGCATAATGCATATTTTTTTAATCATCAGACGTATAATATATTTATGATATATACAGTAAACTCTTGTTATTACGAAGTTCGTGGGACCGAAAAACCGAAGGTTCGTAATAACAAACTTTGTGAGAGTGTTTCTTTCAGGAATCATTGCAAAAAAAAACATACATTGCCAAAATTCCTCGTTTCTTCAGTCTCCCGTGCTTACAGTCGTGCTGCAGAATAGCTTCAGAGTCATGTTTATGATACACGCAATTAAATTGTGAGCAAGCACAACAAATCCTGGGATATACTAACAAGATGCATTCTGAGACCTTGTTCGTATGTTGATTAACATATGCAAGGCATCGAAAGGTGTGGTTATTGAACGCAACACTGCATCACAATTGGCGTTATCTCATGATTGTGATGACCTGATCTAGTTGCGCGTGCAATGCGGATGGAGCTGAATAAATACGCTGTCCAGGAGAAGGAAGAACAGGCAAACCGTGAACAGTTACAGACTTCACAGCAGATTTAATTGGCACTTTGTTCAGACTGTGGCCAAAATGCAAGTTTCTTAACGCCACACCACATCGCATTGGCCAACTCCAAAGGTGCCAAATTTCAAATTATGGGCACGCTTGAATTTTTCGTATGTTCGTAAATCAAATCTTCATAAGAGAGGACATACTGATCGTAATTGCAGTAATGAGTGGGTCACCATTATTCCAGTAGAATGAAGCTTATCATATTATGTTTCATGGATACCGTATCTCCTACTGAAGGAAGAATTATAATTGACACTCTTGGGCACAGTGCATGAGGAAAACTAGAATGCAATGATTATGACGTAGCGTATTCTATATCCACCTTTAAAAATGCTGTTAGTGTGTCATAAAATGCTGTTGCTTCTCTGTGGAACTTCATTACCTCCTGAGGTTCGTAAATTTGTAATAACGAAAATTTTGTAGTAAAGTTTCTTTTATTATAGATTGAATCACCCTTTTCATTGGGACCAACGATTTGCTTTGTAATAACGCTGTGCATATTAACGAGAGTCTACTGTGGTGATAATATATTTTGAATGAAAATGTTAGGTTACCTAAAGGAATTAGATGCTGGATATCACAATATCTCTCATATGATGGAAATCCATTGCAGCATTTAATAATCTTCAATCTTTTGCCTTGCAGTTCTTCTATGCCATCTCAAGCAGCAAATCTTCCAACATCATTGTATTGATACTGGCCCAAATTATGGTGAGTGTAAGGTTTCATTAATTTCAATGAATTGATAACAATGGCAGATCAGCTTTAGCATTTATGTGGAATGTAAATTATGTTATAGAAAATGGTATTGTGTAAACAATATGTTATCTACTAACATTATCGTTTCATGAGGAAAGGCAATTATAAGTGCTTACGTAATTTCAAAGGACCCAATGGAGTATCAAAGGAAGAATCAAAGTTGGGCTCTAAATACATAATTGGTCAGTGAAACACTGTATTTTAAGGGAGCCAGTTACGTACATTTTTGACTTTGTATCCAAAAAAAGCACATTGCTTGTGTTGCTGTTTTGTGTATTAATTCAATAGAAAGTTCAAGAGACAATGCAATATATATTTAATCGGAAATGTATCCTTTCTCAAGGTTTGTTCTCCAGGTATTGAAACAAAATGATATTGCACTTTTCCTTGTTTGAAAAGTGCAAATTCATTTTACTTCAATATGCCAAACTTCTCATATATACATATAATACCGGATCAGTTCAACTCATTTGTTCTTCAACTTTACCAGTAAATGGTGTATTATTATTTATATGTATTCTGTTGAGGACATTTTGTCTTTAAAACAGGGTATGTGAATGGTTTAAACTTCATCAGTATTATTTGATTATATTCAATTTCATTACAGTGGAACCCCGATCTATCGTTCCCGCATTCATCGTTTTCCCGCATTCATCGTTTGCCGCTCCTGGTCCCAAATTAAGTTCCATTAAGACAGTGTAATTTTTTCCCGCATCTATCGTTCCCCAAAGTATAGTTTTCCTGCATTGATCGTTTAAAGATCGCTGTCCCGTCGTATAATTTTCCCGCGTCTATCGTTTGACGAAAATGAGACGAAGTGTTTACAACGTGTTATTTATGGCTAATAACGACAGACACATAGTTTGAATCTTCCCCAGGAGATTGAAATACGATGGGGAGAAGCTTAGTGCCGTGGGATAGTCACATTAGCGCATTTCCCAAGATCCTGTATCCCCCTCCATTCAGCACTTGTCTCCCCCCGTCTGAAGCTTTCCTCTTCTCCGAAATAAAAAAAAGGTCCCAGCTCGAGCAGGAATCGAATTACAAAGACCTTAGCTTCGAAAGAAAATATCAAGTTACTGGAGGACAAAAGAAACCTTTTTCACGCCTCCCCCTTTCTTGATGGCTGACTTTTTTAGCCTACTCGCTTCAAAGATCCCCACTTCTGAAGGTCAACTGCTGCATGAATCACCAATTAGCCCAAAAGGTGTCTAAAAATGAATTTTGGCAATTGGTATTATACTTTTGTTAGATTGAGATATTAGTGATGTGCACGTAATTAAAAAAAGAATGATACCTAACACGACGTATTTCTAACATTATTTAAGCATTTTAAGCAAGGAAATAGTTGGAATAATACGATGGTGATTTCTGACGAATATCGATATCCTCACAGCTGATAGTGAGCCTCACGGCAGTTGATGTGGATTTTTTTTTCGAGTTAGTCTAGTTACAATTTACGAGTTATGCCTCAAGTCTCACTTGTCTGAGTTGCTAACGAAGCGATGTCTTCTCAAGATATTTTGTTTCACCCTGCTAGTAATCTGAATTCTGTTACTCATCTAGAGCTACGCTACTTATTGTTAGAATTGAGTGGTTGAGTTGCCTTCTCTATAGGATAAAAAATTTCATTGCGCATTCATATGGTCATGCTTCACCCTCTGCTCTGCTTACGCCGTACGCGATAGCATTAGTGCCGAACTTCACCTCGTACAAGTGGTTCCGTACTTTCCACGGTGGGTTGACTTAAAACCAGCGAGTGTTTTCCGTGTGGGTTCAATAAAGTCCGGTTTCATTTTTATTAGTTTTATTCTTATTCGTCTCCGGACCATGGCCCTTCCGAAGACACAAATGAGAACTTTAAAATATGGACTGAAAATAATTGAAGATGAAGAAAAGAATCCGGGCTAGAAATACGCGAATATTGCAGAACGCCTCGGTATGACCGCTAGCACATGACGACAGGGGTGGGGAAGAGCGAGATCCCAGGTGAAAACGAGAAATGGGATGAAGCCGAGGATCAGGTGGGCATGCCGCTGACGATTAACGCCACATTGCCTCAATCATATTAAAAATTTAATTGCTAGAAAGGAACATTTCAAATAATAAACTATTTTTGGTCTTTGATCCATCTCATAACCAATCACTGCGACGGCGAAATCATTTGTTTGAGGCATAACACGCAAATTACTCTTGTAAATACGTGTACTTGCAATGGCATTTGATGGATAAGAATTTTTAGTGGAAATTCCGAGTGGAGTGCAAACATTTTTTAGCAAGGCGGCGTGTTCCTTTAGGATATTTGAAAGGGATATATTTCGAACCACAATATGACCGGGAAGTGTTTCGATAAAGTAATAATATTCCTGTAATCAGCTAAAATCTTGTTTGAATCCATTAATGAAAATCATAATTCGCAAAAATCAATCGTTTCCTGGGACATAGGCAACCCGGACAACCATTCCCGCATCGATTGTTTTCCCGCATTCATCGTTTTTTTCATCCATCCCCCTGAAAAACGATAGATCGAGGTTCCACTGTATTTGCAAATATTGCATTGGTGGCATAATTGTTGTTTTGAATGAATTTCTTGTTTGAATCTAGAAAGTAAGGGCTGTTTTGAAAAATGTATACACAGTTAAAAAATATGGTAGTAAAAATTTCTTTGGCATGTGAAAGAGCGTATCTGAAACTACTTTTCTGCATAGTTTTCAAATCTGTTTAGACACTTTTCATAGAAGTTGACCAGCTCTTCTAGTCCTTCCGTATAGAATGACACCACAAGTGATAACATCCATCTCTGCACCAAGTGTTATGCATTGTCATTTTGAAAACATTTACCTGCTAACTGATGCTAAGGGTGCAAGAGGAAGTGGTTATTAGACAGCGCGATATCTTGACTGGTGGGTGATTGAACTACCATATATGTAATGCTTCGTGTGGTTTGGTTTTGAGGATGTTGGCAAGCATTTTGGGCACACATTGGGAACAATGCTTCTGATGCTCCGAAGTCTGATTGTGAGACAATGTCATTCAGAGGACAGCTTGAAATTTCAGACAATTTGTCAGAATGCATCGTCATCATGAAACATATATTTTCACAAATATTTCTCATCCACTCTCCTTACAAGGTCATCATAGGCAACAGAAGGCCGATCACTCTGAGCCTCATTATGGGCATTAGTTCATCGATTTTTAAACTTCTTATCCACTTTCTCACCATTGCACCTCCCCTTTGCAATTCGTTATACCATCACTCAAAGCATTCACCATAAATTTCTTGAATTTGACAATGAATTTCGACTGACTTTATGCTCTTTGTGTTCAAGGACCAAATCTCAGAATGAACCGCATTTATTAAGTTTAGGAAATGTCTAAATCATATTACAGCAAACTCTCGATTATACGAAGTCAGTGGGACCGGAAAATTGGCACTCCGTAAAATCGAGTTTCGTAATTGCAAACCTTTTTCATAAGTCACGAAAAAATGTTCCCTTTTGTTTCCTCCGCCCTTTTTTGTCTTTAGTGGCCTTATTTAAATGTTTTCAATGGTTATTCACGGTAGAATTCTTAGAAAAGGCTTTTTGTTATCGATTTATGCTGTGAATGATCGTTAAATAATTATACCACCATAAAATTCCCATTTCTTGTACATACTTCAATATCAACAATCACTCAAGAAATTCCCGACCAGTTTAGAGACAGAAATCAAATAATAAATTGCAAAGTTTATTATAAGAATTTAATGTTATAAATTTGTGGTTAGGAGCGAATAGCAACTATTAAGTACGCGTAAGATATATATTTGTTTCCAACACCCACGGAATTTTAGCGCCAGCCAGCCTAACCATACTGTAAGGGCCTAACCGCCATTTATGTCGCCCTCTATTGCTCAGTGATGAGAAAAAAAGAAAAACAAGGGCCTTAACCCATTTCCAATATAACCTTCGTAAGTTAGTATTTACTCCATAGAGTTAGAGATACTCCGTATTTTCAGCTGAATGTGCTATCTTTTCAATTAGTTATTTTCATTGAGATTCAGTTACGATCATAAATTATGTAGGATATGATTATCTTTTGGCGAATATTTGAAGTCAGATCAAAATATCTTAGTGTTCGGAGGGAAGCGTATATTTCTTTTTTATTCAGTGAAATTACTTCCTCACTTTCATCTTCGTCGTCACTACTATTATGACTAGTCCCGGCCGCTGCTTCTTCCGACGTAGGTACCGGCGTCGCATTGTCGCAAGCCTGGGGATCATCGTCTAGGGCAATGTAATGGTTTGATGTTGCTTTTTCCAAGTATTTTTCAAAATCATCTTTTAAGCCTCTAACCTCCTCCGCGATTTCATTCTCTGCAGTTTCCTGAAGGTATAACGTAACGAATCAACCATAGCCGTGATATTATAGCAGTAGAATTACTAGTAGGCTAGTTGTATCAATTGCCAACCTCTAGAACATCCTCATGATGCGCTATCGAAGGGAATCTGGCCGATTTCCAGCAATTTGCTATTGTAGTGGAGGAAATCAAGTACGTCTTTGAACCGTGTTTCAGCGATGAAAAATAACAATTTTACTAACTTGGCCATTTTAGCAAAGTTAACAAAATCGTTATTTCTCATCGCAGAAACACGGTTCAGAGACATACTTGATTGCCTGATTGGCAGGAGTGCAATGCAAACCATCATTTTTTGTGGTGGCATTGATTGATAGATTTTCAATGTGCAGTCAGAACGGTCACTTTTGGGAAGGGAGGCCTCCCACTCGGAGGGTAGAAGAGAGGGGCCAGCGAGGGAGAGCTTGTCGAGGAAAGGGTCCCGGATTAGGGTCCCTTCGAAGTGCTTCGGCGAAAAGTAGCCAAGTAGTCTTCGAAGTATGTTCACTGCAGCCTGCCTTGCGAATGCACCAGGTACGTTCACAGCAGTGCAAAGGGTTAATTAGGAGTGTACGAAATACCCTGCGCGACCTTCCTGACATGTTAAACTACGATGTATTGTCGATGCGATGTTTACGAATAGGCACGTAAATAGGGGCATTATGTCAGTCGCGATATTTTTACTGAACTCCTACTTCCCCTAAATTCCCACCGTGAAGTTTTAGGCGAACCCTTTCTCTCCAAAGTTGCATTATCATTTACGATTTCACACTTATGATGGACCACAGTCTGAAGTGATGATTTTTTTTAGCTACTTATGCCAGCGTAACTATGTAGTTTTGTTGACAAATATTTCGCCGTAGTTTGTATAAACGAATGCCATTTGCTCCTGGCGACCGAACCGAGGTTCGTAATTTCAAAATATTTCGTGCAATCGAAAATTTGTATAATCGGCTAGCCCCATGTATTTAGCATAGGCTTTTCGCCGGGACCACAACATCACTTCGTATAATCGAAAACTTCGTAAAATCCTGCTTCGTATAATGGAGAGTTTACTGTAAATGCCATTAGCAGCCATCAAAATACATGAGAGGAATCAGCCAAAATGGTAAAAATTTTAGAGAAAGGACCAAAAATTCAAGTGCTTGTAGGTGGAGCACACTAACAGCACGAGAACAAAACTGTACTTACTGTGTGGATATAATCATTATTATTTTAACACGATGACCACCGCATGGTGATAGGCCACACAGCACTGAGTCCCAGGGGATTCTTTGCACCAATGGTTACCAGGAGCAATTGTTTAGGCATGGACTGGGACTGAAGTGGTGGCAGAATTACTTCAAGATAGAGTGAGATAGAGATTCATTTTAGGTTCATTACAATGATATTTCTATGTGAGAAACAACAATACATATGTGGTGAAAAAACACCAGTGGCAGAAATATGTCCTAAAACGCCATGGCAGTCAACTCAGTTACTCCACGGAAGTGAGGCATGGACAATCACTGCAGGAGAGAAATCAAGGTATTTCAAAATGTGGTTCCACATAAGAATTAAGAGGTTGAAATGGATCGACCTAGTTAGTAATGAGGAAGTCGTAAGGAGAGAAGCCTCATGAAAACCTTATTAAAAAGAAGACGGAACAACCTTATAGGCAACATATTGAGACATAATGGCCTGATGAAGACAATCATCTAGGAACAAGTGAATGTTAAGAATGGAAAAGGAAGACCTCGAACAAAATGTATAGAACAGGAGGCAAAGAAGGATGTGAAAGAGAAGAAATACGTCTATGAGAAAGATTAGGCAATGGAGAGCTGCAGCAAGCCATTCTTGGGATTGTTGGCCGGTGGTGAATTAAGTATTATTGTTATTAACAAATTAAAAGAACAACTTTGTATTTATCCACCAATTTATTTTTGTGGCACAGCTAGTTGTGACGCAGTGGTATCCTCTCAGGTACCTATACCTGAGGATGATGCCGCTGCGTGTAAACTAGTTGTACTATGAAAATAAATTGGTGTATAAATACAAAGTTTGTTCTTTTTAATTGCTGACATGAACTTCCACAAAGTTGAGCCTGAGACTATAGAGATTATTATTGTTATTATTACCTGAGGTTTCCCTCACAACCTGTGAAAATAAATTTACTCTGATTTCTCTGGTCGTTCACACCCTGATGATGCTTGTCCTCTTGTTTGCTTGCAGGGGATGTACTTTGTGTCATCTGTGCTGCTGATGCGCATGAACATGCCTGCCGAGTACCGTATCATAATCACGCAGGTGCTGGGCGAGCTGCAATTCAACTTCTACCACCGCTGGTTTGACGTCATCTTCCTTGTCAGTGCTCTCTCCTCCATTGTGTTCTTGTATCTGGCGCATAAGCAGGCGCCCTCGGGAACAGCAAACGGCAACGCCCAGTTGGGAGTGCCCTCGGGTGACAGTTCTTGGAACACCTGAATCCAGCTGAAATGGCAGTTGCAGTTTGTTGTGTGCCTATTGAAGAGCTGCTGTGAAAGTCCGTGAATTGAAAGTTGTGATATTACCTCTGATATTTCAGGGGATGGTTTAACAGAGAAACGAACATTTTTAAAAGCAGCAATTTTATTGCAAACATTATGAATAATGTCTTTCATGTATTTGCAGTTTGTTTGGTTTTAAATAATTCAACCCAAAGTGACTTCTGGAGTTCTTTGAGTTGGATGTGTAACTATAGCTCACTTGCATCCAAATTAAATACTACAACCATTGTACAACATACGTGAAAAAAAAAGAGGAACTATTTGAAATTAAAAATATGGATGATGGCGACAATGCACTTCCCTTGCGCCTGTTAATGGATTGTGAAGCAAACACTGCTCACAGTTCTCAGTCTCTTTCTTCCACAGTGATGTCGAATGCCTCTATTGCACGCAAACACACAAATACACTCGCACACGTTGCTGTACATATCCATGAATTAGCACACAAAAAAGTTTTACAAAGTAGAGAGAGTAATTGAAATTGTAAAAAATAAATTTCACTATCGTTTAGGTAAGAAAGCAAAGGATGGTGGGGGTTTTCCGCCTGTCTACAGCAATGCACGCACCACAGCGAAGTAAGTAGCAGCTGAGTCTGCATGTGCCCTCGAATCCCCCGGCAAAAAAAATAACTGTAAAGTAAAAGCAGGACCTTAAAATACAACATACACATTTATATAAGGCTCAATAACTCAGTTTCATGCATGAAAATGGCCAACAGAGGTCTATGTAGGAACATTATCAAAAATGGCATAATAGTGGTACTACACTTCATGTGTTTTTCATTTACTTTCTTCTAGATTTCCGAGAGTTAGGTTGGAAAAGTTGGCTGGTATTATGTAGGAATTTTTAGAGAATTTCAGTGAAGAGTCCTGAAAATTTTCCAAGCAGTTAACATTAAAATATGTTCACTCAAATTCGAAATTGTTATACCATAGATGGAAGTAAATAAGAAAAACAAATAAAAGAAATCTCATACACAGTTTAAGAAACAAAAAGGAATGCAAAAGTTGCCACCCTCATTTCATGAGTCGGTGATGTCATTAGAATTTCAGCTCATTAGTGAGAATGGATTCTTTCAAGGGAGAACTGCTCATTGAGGGAAGGAATCACTCACTAGTCTAAACATCAACGAAACAAACAAGACTGATATGCCACTACGTGAGACACAGTGATCCACTCAGTATGAGTTAATGACATCATCAACTTACCTATCTACAAAAGGGTTATGGCCAGTTTATCGGAAAATATAGCAATAAATTATCCAAAGGAAGCACTTACTGTAAGATTCTAGTACCCATATGTCAATGGTGGCATGCACAGAAAATATTACCACCGAACCTGGTAAAATCAGTAGGAAAATTAGTGTGACACTTGGAGGAACGTGCACTATCTTAGTCATTTTTCAAGTGCTTTCATTTGTGTTTTGTTAGCTCCAACCGTGAATCAAGAAAGAAGACATCTCAGGATGAAAAATAGCATGGAATTGAGAAAAAGTCTCTGAGAGAGACAATGCTGGAGTGGCGAGAGAACAACTCAAATCAATCTCAATGACTTGAGTGCATCACGTTGCTGTTTGTTGTGCACAAAACGATTCATGGCATAGGGTAAGTGTTAATTTTTTCTGTTATCCCTCCAAAGATATAATGCTAATTCTTGGAAAAATTCAGGTCTCTAAATGATGTGGCTAGAAAGAAAGGACCTAAATGTTTTATTATTTAGTTTGTTTTCTATTGGAATGACACTATAAGGCTGTATGCCTTACCTCGAGTGGTGAGGCTGTATAAATATATCAAAGTTAAGCTCATAAGCGTTCTCTCATGATCCCTCTCCCTCACTGCAGGATACAGTTCCTGTTGCGTTGAACAACTCCCGCTCTCGTCAAGTCTCTCTCAATCTCGTCATCATCTTCAATGCTAAATGGAGAAAAATCACACGGATCATCAACTTAAGTTCCCACAGTGGAGGCAACAACGAATGCAGAATGAAGCATCTTTCTTCCACTTACGCTTTTTCTTGTGAGTCCAACTGATGAATCAACTCATCCCTTTTGTTGACAACTGAGATCAGCTCGTCCAAAAGAAGATTCTCTCGAAGCTTATGCTCCTGAGTTTTCTGCCAATCTGAAATCAAACGAGTAAAGGTGAAGGATTGAATCATTAACCCGTTAACGCTTAGCGGTACCATATGGTACCAGCCGGTAGCGCAATGCTAAACGTAACTTTTTTGTCACTTATTGTAATTTATTTGGGTTGTTGAGAACTTAAACGTAATTAGAATGTTTTTATTTTCATTTTTCCGAAAAGTTTGCTTTTTTAAAGCTGAAATTAACGTATTTAGAGCCGTTTGAAAATTGAGAATTTTCAGCTATGCGAAAAAAATGGAATTCTTAGTGCAAGCATTTCGATTTTCTTTACTTGCGTCTTATGTACTCATAATTCATATTAAGCATGGTTTTTGTATGTGAACCTAATATTTGGGATGTCATGATGCAAAACATTTTGGTGGTACCATATGATACCGCTAGGCGCTTGCACTACCATGTTTTGGCGGAAAGTGTAAATGCAAATATTTCTGTTGTTTTCGTTTTCTAACAGTTATTTATTTTACAATTATTTATTTTTCATCATTTATATTGTAAATTTTGCGTTATTAAAATGTTATAACGCATATTAAATGTGTACATAAATTAATTTTTTTGTTATAAGGACATCATCCAAGTACATAAGGCCCTAAATTGTCCGCATTTTTTCAGAATCTTGTACCCTCACGAGGGCTCAAGGAGTGGGAGGTGTAATTGCATACCTGAATCCTATTTAGAAAAACATGAATAGGAAGAGTATCCGTGTACTCAATTAGGGAGGGGGTATGATGGGGAGTAAGGGGGCTTGCTAAGGGGAAAATTCAATGACGGCTGGCGGCAAGAGACGACCACGCGACAGGCATCACTTCGACAAGAGCAGCCTAATCCTAATTTTTGTCTAACGTGTCTCAATCACACTCCGATACTTTTCACACAATTCGCTCAAACCATCTCTTCCATTTCATAATCCCAGTTTGCCCGCCCTCGCTCATTTCCGCCATTTTGATTTCGCTCCTTACCGGTCCGAAAAGAAATTCTCGTAGCGAGGGTAGGGCCTATGGACCGGAGCACCGGATCCCCGGTCTGTAGCGCCTGGTAGCATTCATTGGACCGCACTATAGCGAAGCCGGAAAGCAAATGCGGGAAGATACAAAAATGGAGAAGGATTTACGTCACTGCTGCTATTGTCGTCGATGAAGACGGGAACTCATATTTATGCCATAGTTTGGCATTCCCATTGTAAAAAATGCCCCAGATATGATACGCAAAAATTTTTTCGCATAGGAATTGTGAGGTCTAGGAACCGATATTCAATTTTTACATTGTTTTTATGGGATTTTATGCTTCGATTAACGTCATTTCGTTTATCGTCACATTTTTCAGGAACGGTAGGTGACGTTAAACGAGGACTCACTGTATTGTCATTCTGTCAAGGAGACAAGATAAATTACTTCGGTAGGCCGGCTATCTGGACCCAATGACGAATAATGCTTTTGGCCATTGCACAGCAATGAATTTCGATTAATATATAAACAAAAATAAGATTTGAGGCAAGCAATACTATTAAAATGCGTAAAATGACACCAATATCATGTTTGCTTAGCGCAAGTTCACCTTTTATCATGAGAGCATTAAAGTTTTTTGATTAGGCTACATAGCATGGCAACGTTTCCCCGAGGAATGTATTTGCGCTATATCAAAGTTGCGCTTTTCGAAATTGCACTATACAAGGCATGGGTGTACAGGATACAATTTAGAAAGAGATTTCAACATGTACCAGTCCTACAATGTGTCATATTTTGTGCGATATGCACACAGAATGTAAATACTTTGTAGCATGGTGTTTCATTTCTTTCAGTATCGTTGTACGTGCAGACTTAAATGAACAACGGTTTTTCTTTCCAATAACTTAAAATGCTTTATAAGTTCACAACTATGCCATACTTATCACATGTTCACATGTACATATATGTACGTACACCAATACTTAACTCTGGAGAAACAAACGATAGGAACTTGAGGGAAAATGGTGCAATGGAATGGCTTACATGAAAATTTGGAGGATTCGTGTAAGCCTACTTTTCACTGGCAATCACAGACAAAAGGTGCATGGCTTCCTTTTATTTTATTTCTATTTTATGTGCCACTCTTTCTAAAAAATTGTAATTATTTTTAAACTCATTGAACTGTAATGCATAATTACTAAAAAAAGACATGTCAGGTTCCATTCACTTACCTTCAATTGAAAGTATGCTTCGTAATTCTCGGTTCAATAATTCACACCTCCGTTCAAGGTCATCTTCTTTCTCCCTGGAAACACAAATATTAACATATTTAATCAAAGTGATCGCAGTGGCCAATGATTTCCGATGGAAATATTTTTTTTGTAAAAGAAAACAAATTAAACTTTGCTGAGTGGAATATTGACTGTAATTGGCTAAGCTTAATTAATTTTCTTTTATTGACCTGCTTATTTACATAAAATTTAACTAATATTATGTAACACCAAAAACATCCTTCAAATAGTGACATGACTTTCTTCCACAAAATACATGTTTTCTGGAACAAAGAAAGGAGAATGTAGTGATATACAGTGCAACCTCGATAAAACGAGGCCCCATGGTGCTCAAATAAACTCTCGCTATAGCGAATTGTCACTTTACTGGAGGTGGAGCAAATAATAGCCAATATACCGATCGCAAACAGTTATACAGGAACAGGAGTGGTGTGGTGACAGAGAAATTTCTATCCAATAAACGTAAGCATAAATCCAGACGAAGGGTGATGTTTTTTGCATCACTAAATTTCCTTACTTAAACAACAACTAACTATTGAAACAATTTATAAGCGCTGTACTGATTAAAGTCAAATATTTGCTTTGTCAATCATTATGCCAATGCACAACTGACAAAGCCATTTCAGTTCAGGAAGGCGATCCTACGAGAACTACCGATAGTAATTGTAATTATGACGACTTTTCCACAGATTGCAATTACCCCGACTGCTATTATTTACTTTCCTCATTAGCACGTTTTCCTGGTTAGTACGTTAATTTTTTGTGGCCCCTTCAGAAACGTACTAAACAAGTTCTACTGTATATAATCTTCATTACCTACGGTAAGAAGTTTGCTACGCATGCAAAATGATGTGATTAAAATTGCCGTTGTTGAAAAAAGTTCCTTTTTGAGTGTTACGCTCGCGACGTATTTGAAATAATACACTGAGTTTACCACGACACTGCAATAAAAACGATTTGAATTAAAATTGGTAATGCAAGAAAAGATATTAACATGATATTATTTCACGAAAAAATATAATGCAGATATTATACCAATGTCACTTAAGTAAAAAATAATAAAGTAAGATGCAAAAAACTGCGACGAATATAACTCACAAGGGCAATAGTTGCGACAAAGGAACAGAAAGGCATAAGCATCTGATGAACCCTAAGGCCAAAAAAAACTTATGAGTATGAATTTATTGATTTAACATTCTCAATAATGACTGAGAAACATGAAAAAGAGAATGCAGAATTTTTTAAATTAAATAAACAAAAACCGCGGCATCAGCTCTTCACATATGCCATCTGTGGCAGCGCCGAATGCATACGACAAGGTGCTAAACGAGAGTCAGTTGTTCTGTGAGTTCTTCCAGCGGCCACCAGGGGATGCTCGGCCACCTGTGTGAAGGAAGAGACCGTCTCCGACCACTGATGCGAATAGTTCACCCTTGTGAAGAGTACATTGTGATCGTGACCATTACTTGTAACCGCAACAGAGAATAAATACGTCCATCTGGACAATTCACGCTGAGTATCATTGTATCGTACATCCTACACCATCGTCAAGGCGCAATACCTACCTCTAGAAGCATCATTGTAAGAAATACCTCGTACTACAAGGGTTTTGTCGGGGAGTAGGTTGTAAAGGAGTTCAGTTTTGTCTATGTTATATCATGCGGGGAATGTTTCTTAAGATACTTAGGATCGGAGTCCTATCTTCCTCGACTTTGGGTTTACACCGCAGGCATCACCAGCAATTATGACGGGAGATAACGCTTTGGTGCTTTGAATTAGTACAGCCACCTTCCGAACTCTTAAAGTTCTCGATTCGCAATGCATCCGTGAAATACTCCGCTTTAGGCTTAGGCATAGCCCCTTTCTCAGAAGTTCCCACAGATTGAAGTGGGCAAAAACACCCGAAAAAAGCTCCTTCTAACTCTTTATGGTCTGCATTCCTTGGGCCCTTTTGTTTTTTTTTAAACTGTGAAGAGCGAATAGGAGGATAAATTAATTCTGCCTCCCTCATATTACCCTATTATTTTTACTTTTTGCTAAGATGTGTTTGGTGTTTTTTGGCCACGGTGTCTACCATCAAATGCTTTCTATTCACGCAACTCACGGACGTGCTGGTATGCTACTGACTGCTTTCTGCCACCCGAGGAACAAAAGAAGATCAAGCATTTGCGAATGTTAATTCCGCAATATTTTCACCAAAATGAACTACTTATTTATCGAACGACAGTTTACTACATGAATTTGAGACTGAGCACTCCATGTTAACTTCATTTCTAACAGATCGCAAGAAATTACAGAGATTAAGGACTCTTGATGAAGGTTTTCTGGTGATGGAAACTCTCGCTATGGCGAGTACCAACACGAAAAGGGCCTCGTAAAAACGAATTTTTTTACATGCTTATAATAGGGTCAATTGATGGTGCCTCGGCTATCTCTCATAATGGCGGGGGTCTCGCAATAGCCCGTACTCGCTTTAAAGAGGTTCCACTGTATGTAGTTTGGAAGGAATCGCTATGCATATATCACTATGATGTAAATAGCAATGCTGCTGTCTTCTTTAGCAATACTGAAAAACTAATTCCTTGATAGTGCAGCATTAAAGATGTTCCAATTTATTCCACATTTTCTTGGTTGAAACACCTTCTCCAGTCCGAATTTCTTTTTTTTTTAGTGCTGCTTAATACATACAAAGCTCCAATGCAATGGCACTTACAGGATGTTGAGTTGCATCTGTCGTCTCAGCAAGGCATTCTTCTTGTTGACTAGCGTGAACCACTGCACCATGAGCATGTCCTCTCGCTCGCGCTCACTCCCTGCAAAACAAACAAAAGAACAAAGTCACTTCCCACACCTTCCTCGGCAGCAAACTGCAAGGCTTCAACACTTCCTGCATTTTAAATCTCAGAGTCATGCTCGCAAAAGAAAATTATTGGTACAGATGCAAAATGCAAAGCTTCTCCAATGAGCTGTCTTGCACCCTAACTTTTTCTCTTTTTCACTCACTTTTAAAGAAGCTTACAGCCTATGTAGATGTATACGAAACGTTAACAAGCAAACAACCCACCCTTGTCCATCAGTTTGCGCAGTTCCACTTCGAGGAGGGCGGCCTGCTGGTCAATCTGGATCTGTTCCCTCTCCAGCGCTTCCAACTCATTCTGGATGTAGTTGCCCGCATCTTTCACGTACTGGAGAAAATCAAAGGGGGAAAGAGAGATCATCAATGCTAACGCATCCTTCACTCAACTGGCAATAATTAAGACTCTGGCCTCATAACATCTTTCATTCCATTTTCAAATTCACTGACTCTTTCCTCATCTCCAGTCCACATTTGAAAAAATTTCCCTGACTTTATATTTATGGCAAAGCAGCTATACTCAAGGATTCAAGGGAAATGCAGCAATGTTTATGTTTACATAGTATTCTGCAGTCAATCAGCCTCAAAGGGAGTGTGGCAGGGGTGTCAGGACACAGGCCTTTAAAAATTAGAAGAAAAGGAGATGGAGTAATTTGACAACTAATTCCTTCAAGCATTCATTGAAATCCTTCATTCATGTTCAAGGGAAAAACAACCTAATTCCTTTACCTACATTCATTTCTGTTGGACTCAACCCTGGGAGAACAGGAAGGGCCATTTTGACTCATATACCATCTCCACAATAAAACTTAACTCTCAATTTCGACCTTAATGCCTAGAGATTTCATGTTTAATTACTGATACTATACAAATATAAAACTTACTTTTCATAAATAATCGTAGAAATCTTTGTGGTGGATGTTATACTTAGATGGAGGGCTGTGTGTCATTGCGACCCGCAGCTAGTCCTCCACCATTTCCTCCCCCATTGAGGCCCCGTTTTCCCTCAATTTCTGTCGACACACCAGGGGCATTATTTATTAACAGATCAAATAACATGCCAGAATATGTACAGAACAATATTTAAGAGACCTTTTTATTCCATTTCTATGTTATTATATGGATTTGATTTCTTTGCCGGTCACCCAACAATCGCAATAATTACCCCGTATCTAGGCTCCAACTGAAAATTGTATTTATTTCAGGAATTTCATTGATAGCACACTATTCACCCTCCATCGTGGTCTAATTCACTTTTCATCACAAAAATCTGCCAAAGAACACATTGAAGACAGAAATGCACATGATGCTGAAGGAAGATTTTTTGACCCAATTGTGATTCTCCGCAAAGGAAAGAAAATGAATAAATCTATGGCCTGGCCACAACGGCTTCTAGACCTCTGGCATACACTCAGCAGGCCCCTACATTCATGTCTTGCTTTCGCTCAAGAGAAAATTATGTAAAACTTACATGAGACAAAAAATTGGCAACTGTAAATAACTGAAGCACAAAAAATTAAAATTCATTCAAAGGAATGGTTAAACACTGTGAATTGGTGTTTAAAAATCAAGATAGCATCATTAAAAAAAGCTACCTCTTCAAAACTTAACTGTTTAATTAAACAATATTTGACAACTGTGTGCATTTACTATGGCACCTCCATCTGAAACTTATCATCTTTGATCAAAGTTACAATCAATGTGGAAGCAGAACACCACCACCAGCAGTTTTCACTATCACTGAAATTTCTGAACTTGAAAGTGGCCATATGTATTCTTTAAAGGAAAATAAAATAGATGCTACCTAGGTAATGCATGGAGTTTCAGATCCATAAAATTGATTCTTATTACTTTGTAAACATACCTTCTGTAAATACACATTTAACAGCTGCTTCAGGTAAGTTTCAAAGCCCCTTGGTCAAATTTATTTTATTTATTTATTTTATTTTAATCTCAAACCACCGGATACAGCTCTTATTGGCCATTTTACACCGGGGTGTTCAACAAATGTAACAAGTAAACGTACACAAACGACCATGCCCTGGACCGGGGAAACCTACCCAGGCGGGACTCGAACCCGCGACCTCTCGTTTGGCAGGCGAGAACGTTACCCCGCCGCCACCGAGGCCGAATGAACTTCATCATTAAGTATGTAGCGGATAGAATATTATTCTTCTTAAACCATAGTTCATAGACAATTAAACAACTATGTAATAGCAATAATTTAGAGGGCAGCATCAATTTCTTTCCAAATCTTCATTTTTAGGTTAACATGAGACCTTGTTCACAGCACCTCCCAAAAGGACTTCTGGTTCAAGTGAGTGACACACAATAACATACGGAAATAATCAAGAAAGATGGAGACAGAGTCTGGTGGTGAACTTCCATTTAATAACAATCCACCCTGTATGCTCTTAGCTGCTTTATAATTTTCCCCTTACTTTGATGTGAAAAATTACTTTCGCCATTATGTACATGATAAACGAATAAATATGTTTGCTATTTTCGATTAGCATGCTGGTTCAATGACACCAAGTTTCACGAGTTTATTAGTATTTTTTTGTAAAATATATGCGATTTTATGGTGCCGTAAAATCAAACAAGTCACAGCTCTCTTCAGCACTATTGGAAGAGGAGCACATCTTCAAAGTTAACACACACTTCTCGCCACTTGAGTGGCCAGTTCATAGATGATAGGCTACTTGCCAGCATTCTTACTTCTTGAAATACCGCCAACAAAAAAATATTCCACCATTTATCAAAAAGTAGGTAACACTGATTTACTTAATGTCAAAGAGAGACCCGAAAAGGGACTAGTCACCTCACTACAGCTCAAATTGCAGGTACCTTCAGAATGGCAGTGATCTCTGGTAACTATTTTTTCATTCTTTTGTTACTTATAGAGAAAATTGTTAAATAGGCTAAATCCTGTACAATCAGGGAGTTTTTTTTCTACTTCCACATTAATTACAGCATTTAAAATTTTTCTCAAATACGTTATTCTTTCGCTATACAGTAGATTCCGTTCAATGGGTCCACCGGTTACTTGGGGCAGCCGCTTAATTGGGGCAGATCTTGAAGGACAGAACCCAATAGAGGAATATGCCAGACTATTCTCCGCTTTATTGGGCCATAAGTCGGTGACATTGACTCTATACTCACGACAAAATAAAAATTTTTTGGTTTCAGAATAGTTTTTTTATATTTTCCTCCTTTGGTTTACTCTTATTTTTCACAAGTTTTCCTATTCTTGCCCCATGCCCTATTCTTAAAGCTCTTGTTGTTATACTATCCGTAAGAGGATACGGATTCCGTTTCCCAGCCGTGACACCTCATTCAACACAGTGTTGTGCTTAAGAGGAGATGACTCCTGTGGTGGTAGATGGGCTTTGGATGATAGCACGAGCCCAGTATACGGGTACGGACCTTATTCTAGGGTTTAGAGGCTGATGTAGAGTGCCTTCTTTTTACTTTACTAGGTCAAGGTGGGCTCATCTTTGATAATATAAATCGGCAGATGGTAAAAGTTAAAAAAGAATGTGCAGTGATACGACACTACCATGCCAACAAAGGTGTCGATTTATAGGTTTTATAGGGTGCCCTTGTCAATTTTATGGTCCCAATACCCACTTATTGACCAGCAAGGTTAATACGGAAGTCAAAGGTCAAAGTGATATATATGCCAGGCTACCGTGACATTCAACGTGTCGAAACGTAGATTTTACACAGTGCCCCACTCAGTTATTCAGTTCACATATTCATATCGATAATTTTTTTTACCTCCAAAGGTCATTAATGAGGGTAAAAGGTCAGAGGTATGTTTTGAAGTATCAGGGAGATCAATGTCCTCAACCAAAAGTTTTAAAGGGTAACCAAGTGAGTGGCATAGTCCACATATCCATATTGTTACACATTGTTGACCTCCTGAGGTCATAAGGTCGTCAAAGTTCACTGATGTGTGCACAGAAATATTAGGATGATCAACCCGCTGCATATTCTACTCTATAAAGGAATATTAATAACCATTATTTTGTTACTTTCCCTCATTTACACTAGAAATTCTGCCAGCAAGCCCCATTTGAGTAATTCATTTCAGGAATGTGAAGAAATATCTGAAGAAAAATTCTGCTGGCAATGTCAAAAGTGAAGGTTGATTTCCTTGAACTCGTACACAAGTGAGTACACAACCCACAAATCTCGGCTTTTCAGAATGAGGAGGATATCATGTCTTTCCTTGCATCATTCAAATGTGAGCTGTTGAATGGTCACTGACATTTAAAGATCTTACAGCAACACAATAGCAAGATAATGTACCAAATAAACATAAAGTTACCCAAATTATGATTTATCTTTGCAAATTACCAGATATACTTTATATTATTTACTTCACGTCACAAATTGTGGGTAGAGTAACAAATGTTTAATATACCTACTCTGGAGTAAAGTGAAAGTATCATTTGAAAAATACACTTCAAAGTGTGCTTAACACTATTCATGACAGATGGCGTCATCATCACATACCAGAGACTTGGTGAATGCGTCAGCGGGGCTTTTCTCGGGAGAGATGCGGTCGACGATTGAGGAGAAAGACTTGAGGGGGGAGCGCCCACCAATCATCGCATCCGACGAGTCCTTGACGACGCCTCCTCCACTGTACCTCTCCCCAGGCACTACGTGCGCACCCTCTAGCGACGGGCTTCGGCTCACACGCAACCCACCAATCAAGTTCCTGCTGTTGTTCACGCTCCCGTTTCGCTCCTCGCTCAGAGGGCCTGCAAACATTAGGACACACGTGAATTGAGAGTGGGCTACTCACAAGCCAAAACACCAGTGTTTGACCTCCAGGGCATAATAATACATACAGCATGCAGCATTTAAAAGGGATGGATAATAACAATAATTATGCATACATATGTGTATGCATATCAATAAAACATTATACAAAAGAAATTCTCAATGCTAATGAAATCTGCAATGGCTGGACAGATCCATGACTGCCAAGGCTAACATTTTCATGAATTAAAGAAAAGGTATTGAAAGATCGGTGGTGATAATCTACACTAAAACTAACGGCTACAATAATTTTATTTGGAGGAGAGATGTCTTAAAATAAAAAGCTATTACTTTGTTCGTAACTATATCATCTATACATACCAATTGCAAATGTAAGAACTCTCTTTCTCATGGACTTTAATTTTTACTTTTTTTATTTTAATAAATTAATTTCACCACATCCATGTTTAATCATTGAAAATATGTAGTGGTTTCAAAAGACACCAGAACATTCATTATTGATTAGACCCAGGGATTCAAGAAAAGGTTTTATCTTGTGCTTGTTGAAAGATCAGTCACACATTAAAATGACATAAATGTCAGTCTCTTTCTTGTCATTAGAATGAGTCACTTAACAATGAAAGCATTTCATTCGTTCCTGTTACCCACTGGCATGACCTTTGTAATGACTAAACCGGGGGACGACGAATGAACTCTGGGGTCAACCACTTCTAAGATGAAGAATTAAACATGGTATATTAAACAAACATTAATAAATGCACTCATCTTATACATCGTTTTTGACAATCAAGCGTCATTTTCTTGGGGAATACAACTTGGAAATACCTAACACAAAGGGCCGGTTTCAAAATGCCTAGATAAGATTCTTACGAGTATCAACGCTGATGCTATTGGTTTATTCAATTCAAGGTCATATGTTAAATCACAAGTTATTATGAACAATTTTTCTCCATACTAACTTGACATTATTCTCAAGGAAAAGTTACGGCTGTATCACGTTCAAAATGATGCTAACCACACAATATAAAACCAGCACCAAGTCATCAAAATCAATCAGGGATTATATAAAGCTGAGTGGAATGTACAATCCATCGCAATCATCCATCAATTGAGCATGAAGAGAGAGAGAGAGAAAGGGAGAGACCCATTCACACGCACTCACCCGGTGGTGGGGGCGTGTTCTCCTCTCGGTGTTGCGTGGGCGAGGAGGGTGATGTGGCGAGGCTGGGCACGGCTGGCGAGAGGGGGGAGGTGGGGGAGATGACGCCCAGGCGCGCATCCTCAATCAGGCGCCTTGCGCGCTCGCGCAGCTGCTGCTGCCGCTCCTCGTCACTCTTCCCAGCGCACAACAACGTGCAAGGGGGGGGGGGAGACAGAGAGAGAGAGAGAGCATGCACTGTGAGCATCCATTCATTCTCTGCGTTTTCACGCAAGGGCAGCAAATTTGCTCCCATCACAAATGAATGCAATAAAAAAATAATAAAAAAGTAAAAAATGTTTATGAAGACAGCCACTACAAAAACAGATAATAATAAGTTTATAGATCAAAAGTATTCACACAATACAGAGATGTCATCACAACAAAAACAATTTTCAAGAGTATATAAAAACAAAATTACAATTTGAAATATCCAATTTAAATACATACAATTTCTTAAGTATCCTAAGTAAAAACCCTCATCCTTTGATGACAAGGAAAAATATGTAGCTAGCCACGAGCGAATCACTTTCTTTAACTTAGTGTCCTAGGCCATTCTGGCAGAAACTGGTAAATGGTTAAACAGTATGATACCAAAGTATGTACATATATCTAGATTCTATTAACCTGCATTACTTCAGGGAGAGAAGATTACAAATAACTTCTTGAGCTGTAGTATTGAGATGCACTTCTTGCAGGGAAGAGCATGCAAACATACACCAAAAATCTGTGCACAAACATACTGTACGCAGTCAAAATTTTCAATTGTATTCATACATAACATTTAAACATAGATTGATCACAAGAATGAATCAGAGGCTTTTCACATAAGATATCTAATTTAGCAAATACCAAAGCAGTAGTTTAGACAAGCATTCTTAAATCTGGCGCTTTATAGCAAAAGAGTGCAGCTAGAGTATTACAGTGTGGGCATTACATCGAGTACATATTCAAATGGTTTTCTAAAAATGAAACAAATATGGGATAAATGACTCAAAAAGGTAGGCAGATATAATAATAATGGCAAGCTTAGGCAGTTTAAGTGAGAGAGAGAGGCACAAAAAGCCAATAAATAGCACATATTTTCACCAGGGATCTGCAGCAATACACTAATTCATAAACAGCTAGCTCTGCACATTTTTTAGGCTGTGATCTAAATGAAGACTACCTTGGAGGTTGCAATACTTACCGCTACCTTAAAATCAGTGCATTCCTTCCCTTCTTCACATTCTAAACTTCATCCTCGCTAGCACAAACATATGTACATATATACAAGTGTTACATAAGTAATTCCATTCTGAAAATCCAGTTCCTGATCAGTGAGAATACATTATCCACCGATCAAAGCAGTTTTATTTATGTTGATGATGTATGTGACCTATATCCACAATGATTTCCAAATGATTTCTAATGTCTACACAATTTAAACCAAAAGTGAAATGTCTTCTTCTAGGAAAACATAATAATTGGGGATGATCAGATCGGATCCAAATATCAGCGGATACATATTGCCCTTCACCAGATACATGGGATCCAAAGTCGCAGAAGACATCGAATCTGGATCCGAAATTTTAAATTAAAGCTTCAGTGAATGTAATGCCCCATTCGAAAGGATAGACTTACGATACTCTCTTCATATGTGCCAATACACTGCAATGCTTGTCCTATTTAAAGAATGTAATGTGCATGTCTGTAAACCTCATTTAACATTGAATAAAAGGTCTTTTCAATACATGGGTGCAAAGGTTTTCAATATGCCTGATATCATAAAAAGAGAAAATGCTTTCACAAAGTTTCTTCGTTTAGTTAAACCTTGGCTGTTTACACAAAAAAAACATTGATATTCTATTCTAAGAATTAAAAATTGAGAGTTAAGGATTAAAAATTAAGATTTAAGAATTAAAATTGGCTGCTTCTGTTTATTAAAGACTGTAATATATACATAATATGGTATACGCTGAGTGGTATTTTTATCTTACGTTGCTGTCCTTTGATTGATGAGTCCTCTTGCCTGTTTTCATGTGTATAAGTGTCTTTCATTCCATCAAAAGGGAGCCCTTTCATAACACCCTTTGATTCCTCTCTATTTGTTTTCACAGTAATTAGCATCTTTTTCTGTCTATGCAAACAATTCCAGTTCACTTCCTTGAATTTATCTTATGAAGTTATGATCTTTGCGTCAGCTCGAGTTGTGGGGACGATCATTGCTGCTGCTCTCAGAGTGACAAGCCGGCTCTTGCGTATACCTCTACCACAATTGGCAGATGCATTTTCCCCACAGAAGGTCCAGGTTGATTTTTGTCTTTAGGCCCGTTTCGCATGGACGCCGTCGGTCTGCGCTACGCATGCAGACAAGGTTCCATGGATGTTAATGGAACTTACACATGAGTGCCAATCATCCGTCCGCAAGCGGAGGAGCCGTCCACGTGGCCCCTTCGCCCCTTTGCAGATCATCCGTGCACGTCACAGGTTTGTGCTTACACCTGAACGCGGCATGAACAAGCAGATTTGCCATTGGAAAAAGAGCCAGCTGGGAGATAACAGTGCGAGTGCGTCTTCACACAAGGCATTGGGAAAGGGAGTGGGCATGCGAAAATAATTGAAAAACTTACATTCATCAGCACAAATCTCTGTAAATGTGGCCTCAAAAACAGCTTACCTCCATTGACGGGCACTTTTCTTCCGTTTTTTCTAATCCGGTACACAGCAATTGCTTGAATTGCTCTGGGCAGTATGACGTTCTTCTACTTTGGAAAACTGCACCAGCTGATATTGAGCTGGATGCCGACAGATTTCGTCCGTGCCTATGTGAACAGCTGCGACCGCTCTTCATGCCCTGCACACATAGCACGCAACACGGACCGTCCACATCCATGTGAAATGGGCATTAATGTTCATTTCATCAGTAACGTAGAGATACGAATCGTCTGATTTCTTGTCTGTTTAATTTTCTTCGGATGAATTGATGAAGAATATTTTTGATACTATTTTCCCCAGCAGGAATCTATGTTGACACAATGCTCGCCAGCGATTCCCTTTTCAGTTTTTTCCTCAATCATCATGTTTCTTTAGGATTCAATCCAGCAGCCATCATCTTTCGTTTCTTCCGTTGATCTCTCAACATGCCTCTTCAGTGGGAACCTTATGCTCCATCTCGCACTTTTATGCACAAATATCGCATAATTTCTAGTGTTCCTTTAAAAGGTTTGAGTTTTGTTTTTCAATAAAACACTTCTTTTGACCTTTTTGCATTTTTTCCTAAGTTTTAGTACTTCCAATGGTACTGCAAAATCCATTTAGTCACAGGCATTATGGAAGAACGGCACCAAAGTTCGCACACCTTTCTAGCCACTCGCAAGGCCTCTTCATAGACCATAGACTCCTTGCACGCGTTCTCGAATGTAAAAATATTGTGAACAATACAAAAATATATCATGACTTCTCTAAAAGTAGGTGCACTCCCAGGATGAATTTTGCTGTACATATTTGGGGCATGAAAGGGGGAGAGGCAAGCGGGGAGGGGACGGGAGCAGATTGCCGTTCTTCTATCTGTGATGCTGCGTGGGCATTGGAATATTTTCTTCGAGGGCGTGGACTCAAATTAGGCATTTTGTGGCTTATCGGTGGCAGATATGTCAAAATGCACAAAATATTTGCCCTTGTAGGTCAGTAGCTCCACAAAAACTGTAGGGATTTACCATAAAAATATTAATTTTTTTGATATTTTACCCTTCCCCCAAAAATGGCAGAAGGAATTACCCCATTTGAGCAAGGGATCCATTGTGGGATTCACATAGAGGTCTCAAATTTTTCAGGCCTTACTTTTGATCAGTCTTACAACTTTTTTTCATTGGGCCAGATGGATTTTTCCAATCCACCCTATTGAACAGGGATTTGTATTTCAACATAAATTTCTTACGTAAATGCAATGCAAAGTTTATGAAAAGTAAACAACCTGGTAGCTCACACATATGCATTATGTACTAGCATTTCCCTTTTGTACCCTCAACTCTTTTTTGCCACTTTAAATTTATTTTCATGATCGATGAGTAGAGGTCCTTGAAAGTGGTTTTATTTTTTGCTAACATTAATTTTAAAACCATGTGATTTAGGTGTTATAGAAAATCTTGGCAGTACATATTATTATAATGCTACAATTTTCCCATGTTTATAGGCGTTTTATTATTTTATGGTACACATTTTATGAATACTTATACTTTTATTAAGCATTTTACATAACATTTAACACAATTTCGATTGTACAAAATTTCTGATAAAACTAAATGAAAGAAATGGTTCAACTTATATTGGTTCAAGGTATATGATTAGTTCAAGTATGTAGTCTTGGTGAATACAATTGGGAAAACACATATTCCCACTACCTCATATGTGTATACTTCAAGAGCCATTCCAGAATTTTTGGATTGTCAAGTTTCTCTACACTAAATAAAGCCTTTAAAAATGCTTCTGTGGTAGCAACAACAAGCTCCTCCTTTGCTTTCTTTGACTGAGTGACTGTGTGTTCAAATGATAGCTGTCGTTTAGCGGGTCCCCTTTCTTTCACACATTTATGTGTATCGCTACTGATGTGCTTTAACAAAGTGTCACATCTTTCAAATTAAAATCTTTTATCGCAAACTTTGCATAGTAATACTCTGTCTTTCACATAAAATCCTTCTCAGCTGAATTTAATTGCCCTGGTATGAACATCATCACCACTAGCTTTTGGCATTTTAAAATTCCTATCCTTCGTTCGAAATTTAAAGCTGGAACTACGATAAAAAAAAACAGTCCAACCATATAACACAACCTGTCATGATGGTGTTTTCAAACTGAGTGCTGGGTAGCTACGGTATAACCATAGTACTGTATAACTTACAAATTGGCCGAAATTTTTCATGTCATGGGTTCCCTTTCGATACCCCTCACCCAGGTGTTGAGGGAAGGTAGGACAGCAGCTAGATACAACAAAATCGCTTACTTTTGATTATAGCTGTTGCCAATCGGTCAGGAAAGGCAGTGAAAGAAGCACACTTAACAAACCATAATCGGATTCAAAGAAACTAGAAAAACTATTTCCCATTTATCGATCCTGAAACATCTGGAATGAGTCGCTTTCTCAACTGAAAAATTAGATATTAGATTTGGCCAATGTTGAAATGATTTTTTTTTTTTGCATTGAAGCTCAGTGAATATCCGACGATTCGTCTGCTAATAAGGAGAACCCCCTCTCCTCCTATCCTTTCTGTTCCTTCCTTCCCTTCCTCCCCTGCTAGTGCTTCGTGCTTTCAAATAACCATGCGTGTCTATGGACGTCTTTAAACGAATCGAATCGTGCAGTTGTCGACACGGCACTGTTGACGGCCGCTGTGGTCACCACAGCACCCATTTCGATACGGCCCGGCGGTGCGTCATCTACGGCGTGAAATACAGGCAGTGCTACATTGAGGCTGCTCTCTGACAAATCGACTGTTCGCCAGCCGCCGTTCACGTCACGATGCCGTAAAATTCAGGCTACTTTGAGACGAGACGACTCTCTGCCACGCTGTGGGCCGTGCCGTGAACGGCGGCCCGGTCCCAGCCAGGGGCCATGTTTAAGTCAACGAAATTGTTACATTAGATCCACACGCAAGGTTTTCCTGCAACAAGTTATCCAATATCAATGTCTAATGCGTCGCGGTGAGTCACCGGAATTACTGCTCGGCGGTGACGCGTACCGGGTGCGTGAGGTTGTCTTTCCGCTCTTCCACGGCCGCGTTAAATTTCTTTTTTTTCATTGCATTTTTAATTCATAATATCTAATTCTTCAGGTGAGAAAGCACCTCATTCTAAACATTTCAGGATTAATACATGGGAATCGAAGAGAGAGGCTGTGATAAATTTAACGGCAAATTCTGGCGGAGAAATCACTACAGTGCACGATTTTACGCGGATGCGTTATGCGTGAGACTAAACGAGCCAATTGACCTTGTACTCGTAATGAGATAGAGCAAATGAACATCAGCACCATTTAACAATGAAGGCTTGGGCTTTAATAGATTATGACTCATTAGATGTGATTTTTTTCGCTAATCCACCTAAAATAAAAAATAAAACACGAAATTTTGTTTTTATTCACTGATTTCGCGTTATTTCGTGTTATTTCACATTATATCGTGATATCGCGTCTCGCGAAATTCACAGACCTCTATCGATGAGTTTAATTCCTTGTCTACCAATCTTTAACCTCTGGATCGTTTTTAATGGTCAACACTTGAATCAACACATTATACAAAAATATCCTAATTTGGCTTTTGGCTTAAGATAAACTTTTTTAAACAAAACAGTTCTTTAAAACATACATTTTAGTAACTATTCTATTTAATGATTACTTTTCTATTAAGTATAAATATAAATGACTGTACTTGTACGATGTTTCCTGTGTTAATTCTCTTATTGACCTCATGTTACAACAAGGCATTATGTTATGCTATCAGAATCAGTATAATATAGAGAAATGCAAAATTCAGAATCAAAATAGGCATTATTTCTTAAGAAAAAAAGCAGTAGCAGAATAAAATGCCCTCAAGATATATACAATAGCCTTGTAGATCTCCTACAGATGTTTAAAACACACAGATTGTGCCATTAATTGTGTGCCGTGTTAGATATCTAATTTCCAGCACTTAAAATCAACCAATTTGGATGAACTTTGGTACACACATCAGAAAAGGTTACATGTCTAGTTGAATGTAAACCAATTTTTTTTATCTTGACTCTTTGAGCCCATGATGTAGGTCCAACTGCAAGCTTCAACTATGGCTTGCGGGGTGACCACGTTAAAAAATTCAATTTGGGCCCAATTTCATCAAAACTTTAAAGGCCTAAATTAGTGATCAAAAATGACACAATTATTGGGACAGTCTGAACATAGTAAATATCTACCTCCTACCCCTCCCCATGCCTCCATTGTCCGAGAAATTGATACGGAATGAAAAATAGGAGAGAAAACACAGAACAGTTTGATGAACATGACAATATGCAGGTTCGACACGAAATGGTTGCACGATTAACACACACTCAAAGATGATGCTGAAGTGAAAGGAATTTTAGGCTAACGAATTAGGTGCCAGTGACAGTAGCTTAAAATACATCATACTCATTTCATTAATTATAAACACTCAAACATTAATTTATTCCTGACACTGAAATTAGTACATATCTTGCTTCTCAAGATACATAAGAAGGCTTCCTGGCTTCACCTCTCAGAATGTTTTGATTCCAGTTGCCAGCAATGAGCTCCTTCCACAACAACTAAATTACAATCTGTTTGACACGCAAATGTGTCATGTCAGCATGCTACAGGTGAACTTGATTTGATGGTAATGCAGAGGTGAAGCCCTCTAAGGTTGTGATCAATACTGTCCAGAAAGAACCACATATGTATTTCCTATTGCTTCACAGGAGGGAAAATTGATGTTATGCGCAAAAAAGAGAGGGACCATCTATTGTAATGCAAGCATAAATTGCAAAATAATGAGTCTATTGTTGTATTTACTGGCATGTTATTGACCATAATTTAAACTTAAGGTCAATATAATTCTACCACATAAGAAAAAATCAATGTATGTATAATCACTCAAATCAACTTGTGCCTGTACGCTGGTTAAATCTACCTGGGGAAAAACACATGCAGGAGTGCTTGAGACTAGAGATGAGTTCTCAAAAAATAGGGGTGAGCTGATAATTTATTCTGATATAAATACTGGGCGATATTTGGCATATCTGCATAAGAGCAACAAAATTTGATAATTTTTCCTCCAGCATAACATTTTCAACAAATTGCTGTATGCCTGTAAATGTTGTGTTTTAAGCATAAAATAAAAGAAGTATACGTACATTAAGCAGTAAAAACCCCCTAGAGGTCATGTCCATTTTAGTGGACATGAAGGCTGTAAGGATGAAGTGAATTTGAGTAAAGCGAGAGATAGCTGTGTCTGTACAGATAGCAGCAAGGGGAAGGGGAGGGAGTGACACACAATACTGTCGATCGATTGTCGAGAGCAGCTGAGCCGTGGCTCTCTTGCTGGCTCTTAGGGTTGAGGGAGAGGTGTGTCCTACCTTTCCTGTTGGTGGGGACAGTGGTGGCCTCTGGTGGTGAGGGAGCGCACCACTGCGTCCGCCGCCCCCCCTCCCCGACGACGCTTCCCTGCGTGCAGCCTGCAGCAACTGGCGTGCCCGCTCCCTCAGCTCTTCCTGACGCGCCTTTTCCAGCGTCCGCACACACGGGATTAGAGGAGGGGGTGGTCCAAGCGCAAAGGGTTTCACGCGCAGGAGTGCAAGCACAAGGGAAGGGAGCAGCACCAGTACATATATATAAGTGAGAAATCAGTAAAAACACAAAAAAAGTTAACACAAAAAAATGAAAAAAATCTGGGGGTTACTCAAAATGTCAATTTAAAAGGGAAATTTGGAATATTAACAAGGAATATAAAAAAAGAAACAATAAACAAATCCACTTCAAAAGTACTCTCAAACCAAAGACAACAAAATGTCAGAACTTCTAGAAGGGTACTCACTCCGCTTGGATTGCTGCAATACACTGCTCAAGTTTCTCCAAAAGCTATTGTGATTTGAAATGCTTCTCGTTGTGCATGAGTTACTCCATGCATTAATACCATATCAATGGGACAAGCAGTAAAGCAAAATGTCTACAAAAGACATTCTCTAGTTTCATCAAAAACAATTTTATTCTTGATGTAAAACATGCAATTATTGTATTCAAGTGCTTGTAATAAGGTCTCACATCGACCTGACTAGAGCAGAAAGGGCAAGAGTGAAGGCCAGTTTATAGAAAAAATTAGAAACAAATAATGCGTCGGGAGGAGCAGTTAGCGTGAGATCCATGTGTTGATGCGTTATGCTTTTGGATACATCAGCACCAACAACCTGGTGATACTAGAGAGAGGACATTGGCGTGGGGTGTAGTCACTTTTGAATTGACAGGAAAATTGGCGTGATACTTAGGAACACCCCTTTTGGGTGGTAGTCCCTTTCCTTCATGAACTTCTCATGAGTGCTTTCTTAGCTCTAACCATGTAACAATGGGGAACATGCATGAAATTTGTCCATCATGCAACTAAGTCTCATTGAATGCACAATTTTCTTACGCGTCCAAATATATAAGCCAAAACTCTCCTAGTTCTCCACAAACGTTATTAAATGCTAATTAAAACAGCTCAAATATCCCTTGAAGTTACGTGACCTGAAACGCCTTCTGACGTCATTGCACGGTACACCATTCCCTTTGCTAAGAGAGTAGAGCGGTAGAGCCTTGGTTGGAAGATATCGAAGTAAAAATCATCATTGAGCTTTGTAGTTATTCCTCAAAGGAGGGATTTAAGAAGGCACAGTACGACAGTTAACTTTTGGTCGACTCCCTTATGGAGGCTGATTTACTGGAAAACAGTGATTGCTTCATCACTAGCATGATGCATGGAGTAGAAGCAAGCACGTAAATAATTATGTGATTAATTAAAATAATGTTATGAAAATTTAAAAAATTTTTATTTATTGTCCATTAAGATTTAATAGATCCATTGCTAGTTGAAAATCTATCTCATGTATTTACTTAATAACCCATTATGCAGAACTTAAGACAGTTCTCCCCAATCGGCCGGAGTTGTGATCCAAATGATTGTTCAAAGATAATAAATAAGTATTTAATAGACACAGAAATAAGTCTGAAGTACTACTTACGCTGTATTTACTCCAGCTCCTGTTTTTGAACCGAAACCAGCCGCAGAAATGAGTCAAAATAAATCTTGGCACCCAACATATTCACAATCTGCAGTTTCATGTTAAAATACCAATTAATTTTGCCAAATTTGCATTTGAGCCCCTGCATAACTGATTTTCTATCCACTTCCTCAGTCTGTCATCAGTGGATACCGTGCCATGACGTCACGCTCCGATGACCTCGTGTTTTCAAGCAGCCAATGAAGATTAATTTTTAAAGACTCATAACTCAACTTCAAAACATTATTCATCTGCGAAATTTTCAGCAAGTATACTTGGGGTTAGGACCTCCTTATTCTAGTACTTTAAAAATATTGCGCATGTTCCCCATTTGTGAACACCTAGGGATGAAAAATAACGTGGATATGAGAAAATGGAATCAACTCTGGAAAAGACATGAACACAACTAGGAAAAAACTCAATTGCAATAGATTGTGTGTGGCAGTGTGGTGTGCACAGGAATGATAGATGGCACGTAGGGGCGTGTCAATTGTTTCTGACCTGGGAAGCTATTTCTTTTTGCTAATCACTGACTTTAAATGTATTCATAATTTTTTTGACAGAACCAGCCTTCGGTTGGCAATGCATCCATTAAAAGCTTTTCCTTCCAAATCTAACCTAAAATTGAGATATTCAACTGAAATGCACACATTATGTATTTCCTTCACACTTGCATGAAGACCTGGTTGCACAATGCACTAACACATACGAGTTACTGTCTTAATGCATGAATGCAAGAGTGAGGATGAAAATGAACAGTGTAAGCACCCAAATTGTGCAAATGCATGGACAGAAAATACAACGTCTTCACGCATTCTTACGTGTTCCATTCGGGTCCACCAAAATCGTTCATGCCTTCATCCGTTAGCCCTTCCAGCGTTATAATAACATATCGAGAAAGCAGAAGAGTGACTTCGATAATAACTGGAAGGACAGTGGATTACTGAGAGGAAAGGCTGATGCAAATCTCATGTCCTAAATGAAAATATGCCATGCATACAGCTTCCCTACCTCCAAGGAGCTTCATTTTCCACAATGTTCCAGCAACACATGTACCCTAAATAGTTTGTAAACCAAGAAGCATAAGGTGCAATTAAAAGCATTCAAAGAGCAAAAAAACAGCACAACACACAAAATGATAAAATAAATGGGGAGAAAATAGGATTTTTCACTAAATCAAAGAGAGTATAAAAGAGCCAACGGGAAAAAGAGAAAGAAAAAGCAGATTATTACGTCTATGTCACATCTCAATGAGGGAGGAGGCTTCATCATTCATTTGGCAGTAATGTAGCACAATTGCATGAAAGGACACATTGCATGAGGAGAAGGCATCTTGAAATGTTAAGAGAAGAGCTAGAAAATATCACAGCAGCAATGGTGTCAATAGTGCACGAGGGGACTAACTCAGGGGGTTGGTACTAACGTTTTGGAAGGGCTTGCCTGCACTGGGCTGAGGGGAGAGCACGGCTGGGGTGGCGCTGTCCACATCACTCTTAGTCGACACCTGCAAAGAAAAGAGGGAGAGACAAAGCATTGGTTCATGCCACGAGAGAGCATTGATAACAGCTACAGATGGTCACATCAGATGCGCTGGATGCAAATACCCACAGATATTACATCTCACCATATGATGAAATCAGATCCAAATTTACCGAAAGAAAAAAAGCAACCCATATTGAACAGTTTGTGACTGTTCAATGTTTAAATTTCAATTCATTATTAACAAAACAGCAAAGAATGGTTTCATTTGCAGATTTAGAACTTATGAGGTCATTTTATGACGGGGCAGAAAGTAAGATGTCTCTATCATCAGCATATAACATGGCGGCAGAGTTATGAATACTGGTGAGGGATGCAGGCAAATAATTTATAAGGATTAGAAAAGACTGGGCCAAATATGGACCCTTGTGGTACTCCAACAGAAGTGGTACTACTCTCAAAGCATTATCTGTTACCCTTGACAGACAGTGAAATTTTTATCTCCTTGACTACCCTGAACTAGTATGTACCCTGTATATTGTAACCTGTCTTGTCGGGTTTTGGGGGTGGGGGAGGATTCTTTGGAGGGTTCGCTCAAGGCGAGCGGGTCGTGGTTCGGGAATAAGGGGAGGTGGGGGAAATGAAAAGAGGGTGTGGGGTGGGTTTCACTTGCTGAATGGAGGCTGGCGTGCACGAAATAACAAAGGCTTACATGACAATTTACAATTTCAACAAAACTTTTAATACACACTTCAACTTGAAAATGAACAAAAGAACACATAAATGACTTGTTCTTCTGCATGAAAAAAATTAAACTACTGCTACTGGCCGGTTAAATACCACGTGACAACAATTAGCAAACAATAAAAGAAAAGAAACTCTGTTTTAACAAATGTTGGCGTAAAAGAAAACAGAATAGTCGAATAATGACAAACGCCAATTTCAAATTATCATTTTCTGTCCTAACAACTACAATTAACCATTCACACACACACACACGGGGGGGAAAGGGGAGGGCATAAAAAAAATATAAAAAAATGCATGGGAATGTATCACAGTTCTTCTTATCTTGAATAGTGGGGGGGGGGGGGGGAATGGGGCTCTTCGGGGTCTTCTGAATTTGGGAATAGGTGGCTGGAGTACTTATCGCTCTCTCTGAGTTGTGGATGGAGATGGCTTCCTTGGCTGGCTCTGGTCAACGTTGCTGCGTCTCCTCTCGCTGTAGGATGAGAGAATTTCTTCACTGGGCATCGTGGAGTGACGTTTCTCTACTTTGCGTGCTGGAAATCTCCCCCTCGTCCCCTCTTTCCTTGCTGCCGCCATAATTAATTTCAAAGTCAACTTCCACGCCTCGCTGCGTCTCTCTCGCTCTCGTCTACAGGATTGCCTCAGCTGACTCCCATGCCGAATAGTCTTCTTGTCGCCTGCTGTACTCAGCTTTTATAGCCCCGTGGGTCACTTTCTGGGGGTTGGGGTAAGGAGGGGAGATTCGGAATGGCAGGTTCTCCGACTCTTCAATAGGGGAGGGGGGGGGGGTTTCGTCAAAGTTTGTGGGGGGTGGGGTTAGCGGGTTACATCACCTTCAGTACGCTATGTGCAGGTGTTCTTCTTTCGCTGTGGGGTGGGGTAAACTTGCTGCTAGTCATGTACACATAGGAAATTTCCGCTCTTTCTAGGCGGAAGAATCGTGGGAGAGGGGGGGGGGGGGAATGGAAAAATACAGCACCGGGTCATTAACGCTTCACTTCCCATTCACACGCACACATTCACACAAAATTACATAAGCCTTCCCTACCTCGTAAACGCCGATTCAGACGCCCATGAACCGCGCCAAGCAGCATCGGTTACAATATATTTTCCCTTCACTAAGCTTGAGGTTCAATGGCCCTAAGGATTGCGTGAATGAATCAAGGTTCTTGAGCATCCATCAATTTATCCTGGAAATCCGATCCTTACTCTTGCATTCACAGACTTGAGCAAAGTTAAGTGTTGTATGATATATATTCTGCATTAACATTAGTGTGATATTGTAATTGGATCAAATTAATCAATTCCCATAAGCTGTATACATTACTGGTAAAAGACCCAGAGAAAATAATAATAATGCCAATCAAAATAAAAATACACAAAACAAATGTCTGTATTTTCTATTGCATCTGCATACCAGTTTGTTTTTTAATTTATCACAATTAACTGCTGGATATATTTGTGCTCCAAACTCTTCCAGCTTAGAGATTGATTGGTGGTATTTTCTTTCTCCATAAACTAATTTATAATAATATAAGTTTTTCTCCTCTTTTATAAAAAATCGATTGATTGAAAAAACAGATGTGATGCACGAATATTGTAATCCATTGCACGTGAGTACTCAAAAATACCTTAGGCCTTATTCTCATGCAGTATCAGGCAAAAAAAAGCATTAGTGTACTTTTCAGCAATATGAACTCACACCACACTATTTCCGAAACATAGAAGAAAGAGAACCAGAGACCTATTGCAAGATAAAAACAAAGCCGGAGTGGATAAAGAGCGGATACATAGTGCATATGTACCAATTTTCAAATTCAAATCCAGCAGGCACAAAAAAGGTGCCAATCATCACCGGATTGTACGAATAAATCGTCCAATGCCTGCCTTCAATGCAAAAAATAAATTTGTGGAAAGAGTGCTGAAAAAATTACTGTCTCTATGAGAGTTACAACAAAATAATAATTTTTTTTGTTTTATGCAAATATTGTAAACCCATTGCACCTATTGTTAGAATACATGTTAACACTTTCACTGCGGAGCACGTCTATCGACGTGGTCGTGATCTTCTGCCAGCGGCGGAACACGTCGATCGACGTGCTCAGTCACTTGCGTAAGATATGGCTTCTAATTGTATTATTACTATACATACCGACATGTCCTTTATTATTCTTCTTTTTTATGGTCCAGGCATCATATATTCGGAGCCGTTTCAAGATGCTTTTCTTAAATTGAAAGTTATGTTTATCATTACCTTGAGTTACTTTTATCATTTTGCTATGGTCTCTTTTCAGATTAAATATAAGCATTTTGCGAGGAACTTGGTGCTTCGCATAATTTCTTAAGCCTAAAATCCGTAATAAATCTTATAAATGAATTATTATGCAATTTTTGTTTATATTTACGAACATTTCATACCGTGTGGTATGCTGATACATAAATAATAAACATTGATGCTCTTAGAGACAACGGCACATTGCTTCTTTTTTTTGCCATCATTAGTATATATGTAGTGGAGGTTTTTTCTCAGATTTAGTTGAGACAGCTATGTTATGAGTACTAAAGAACCCATCGGTACACAATGAATACAAAGTGGAAACTTCGTTAGAAAAAATTCCACCGTGATGAAGAAGCAATGTTGCCGAAAATATTTTCAGACCCGAAACGGAAAGATGAGTACATATATGGAGACTGGACGTCGGCATAAATTCGCTGTAATTGATATTTCTGGAACAAGATACCATTACGTCCTAAAGTAAACATTTGATGGTGTCACATTCTGTGTTGTAATCAGTAAACTACACGACAGATTCAACATTTTGCTACATTAGCTGTGCTTCTGACCTACTACTCGGTGAGCAACAACTCAGAAGCATTATACTACAAAGTGACGGCACGGTTGAAAGTTAGCCTGAAGATATAACATTCGAGAACGCAGAACAGACGTGAACATGGGGGAGAGACGTTCTGACATCGGGGAGTGCAATTTTAGCTCCAGTACATTTGGTCAGTGGTATCCATAATGGGGAAAAGAAGACGTCAAGTAGAAATATCTCCTCAATGTCAAGTTACGTTTTTACCTATTTTAATAGTTTGTGTACAGTGCCAATTCTCAAGTTTTCATTTTCTCTAAGCTTAAAAAACGAATTTTCTATTTAGAGGAATCATCGAAACAAATTTTTTTTTTAAATGGGGATTGCCAAAAACAAATTATCATCCACTCCTGAAGTGCAATCAACTCCAGATAATTATTTTTTTATTCCTTCGTCAGTTTAATTGAGATCGCTCGGAAACACTTAGCAAACGATTAGCTCTTTCACTCTTTGCATTAACGTTTTAGGCTCTGATCCGTCGTTGGATCCTGTTTCTATACCCAAAGAGTCCTTCATATGCCTCTTTATCAATACTTGGTAAGAAAATGAAACATTTTTCAAAAATTGATGACAAAATATATGCCTGCTAAAATTTGCACCTCCTGCGTATTTTTTATTTATATAATTTATTTTTTTCTATCAACGAATGTAGGTATGCCTTCAGCCAATGCAATTACGATATAGAGAGATAGAAATTTACCAGAATAAGAAATTGAAGCGATCCTAGAAGATGATATTTCAGAGGATAGTGATGACAGCTTTCTTCTAAGTAGCGACGATATGGAGGATGATGGAAGCACCGAATCCGAAGACTGCATGTATCCAGAGAATGATGACGCTTTCGAAGATTCATCCATAGGTATGTGTGATAGCTCCTCAAGTACCCTAACCCATGGCTCAACTGTGACTCCGGGTTTGCCTATCCACGCGCGTCGCACTGACCGCACTTGGTCTATGGAAACACCCGCATTGCCGGAAATGACTTTCACTAGACAGAGGAATTTGAAAGTGAAACCTAATGGAGACACCCCATGGGATTTTTTTCGTCTGCTTTTCACTGACCAAATAGTAGAAAAAATTATTCAAGAAACAAATAATAATGCGGACCGTTTCTTGAAAGAGAGGCTATCTCCTCGCGTACGCATAGGATGTTGGAAACCTGTCACAAAGGATGAGTTTTACATGTTTATGGTGCTACTACTGCACATGGGACTGATCCAAATATCCCAGATTCAGGATTACTGGCGGAAAAACAAGTTTTATAACATCCCTTTCTCTCCTTCACTCATGTCTCGGGGCAGGTTTCAAAATAATTTTAAGAGTATTACATTTTGCACCTGCCGAAGGGACACAAAAACCACTTTTATGTGACCGCCTTCAGAAAATAAGGCCGCTGTTAAATCATTTTGATGACATAATGGATGAAATATATTACCCTTCCCGAGAATTGAGTATTGACAAGTCTATGATTTTATGACGGGGGCGACTGTCTTTCAGGCAGTACATTGAAGGAAAAATACATAAGTTTGGTGTAAAGCTATACATGCTGGCTGAACCCACTGGCCTTGTCACAAAAATTTTAGTTTACACTGGAGCCGGGGAAAACACTGAGGGAGGACTTGGGCACGCGGGCTGTGGTGTTAATAAACTTTAGCAGGCATATGGAGGAGTAGGACACTGTGTATTTGTGGACAACTACTTCACCAGTGTGGACATTGTTGCAAGTTTAGCAGCAAATAAAATTTTGTGCACTGGCACGTTGAGGAGTAATCCGAAAGGTAATCCCGAGGAAGTTAATGCGAAAAAAATAAAAAAATAGGAGGAATGGTGGAAATGTGGTCAGACGACGGGGTTTGTGTGCTAAAATGGAAGGACAAAAGGGAGGTCACCATGATCAGCACACAGCACTCGGGAAAGTTGGTGAATTTTGTCAGCAAAAGAAAAATTGAAAGGCGGGTTCCAGAAGCGGTGAGAAAATATAATAAATTCATGGGTTGTGTTGATAGCTTAGACCAACTTTGGTCCTGCCACATAACCTCAAGAAAAATCCTGCGTTGGTATAAAAATGTTGCTCTCCATATTGTGCAAATAACGTTGTTACACAGCTTTCAGCTGTACAAAATTTATTCTAAGGGAGAGAAAATGAGTCTACACAGTTTTAGACTCAGAATTATAGGAAAACTCGTCAGTTTTGGCCGAACTCAGGAAAACGTTATAGTTTCCCAAATAAATACCCAACCACTAGAGATGCACTTTCCCAAGTTCAACCCCATGACAACTAAAAGGGATAGAAGGAAACAAAAAAAACTGCCAGGTGTGTACAAAAAAAGGAAAACTCCAGCAAACCATATACCACTGCCATGATTGCTCAGATAATCCTCCTCTTTGCCTAGAAAAGTGCTTCAAAATGTTTCACGGAAGGATGGATTAAATTACATTCATCATTCTTGAAGGATATGTTTCAGATTTGTTTCTTTATGTGAGTATTTTTATCATATTCCTGTATATTTACTGACGATCCCTTTTTTAATGGTCATAAAACCTGATAAACCATTTGTAAAAGTCCTTCTATTTTTATTACTTTATTTGCTAAGAATGCAAATTGTTAATCTTAATCCAAGATAATACATATTATCCTAGAAATGAAACTTTTACCAATTTATTACTGTATTTTCAACATAGAGGAGTGCATGAATAGTAGTATACCTCTACTCTTTTCCACCACTCTTCAAGAACCATCGAGTGAGTAACCATTCAAGTGGGGAGTATAAAAGATCTAAAGGTCTAAGATTGGTTTCCAAGGTAAGTATAATGAGACTAGGCATAAAAAGTACCTAATACAGGTATTTACCTCAAATATGTGCAGAAGACCAACATCAAAATGCATATTCCCCCAAGCTAAGGTGAACGTCCAAAAATGATTTGTGTAAAAAATGTACGATAAAAAAGAACGTCAGATGGGATTCCGAGTTCAAATATTCAGTAAATGGTACGAGGCTAGTAATTCAATACAAATTAACTATCCACTTGATTAAATAATCCATATTTAGCGACTAAATAAGATGCATTTAAGCAATAGTGAATTCACAACCTTCTGTGATGTGGGTTGCATAACCACGGACCATCGTCAACGGCGGACCACGTTGATCGACGAGGAAAATAAATTATCCAAATTTGCGGAAAAAAATTGAAAATTTTAGTTTGGCGATACTGGCTGTTCATTACATCCAAGAAAAAAAAATTTCCGCATTTTTGGATCATACGGCACCTGAATAGTCGCAGTCAAAGTGTTAAACACAAATTTTGTATTGAGTGCATTTATTTTCAAGATTAGATTTGCAATAGGGTGGTTTCCTATTATTTTTTTATTGCCTAAATCGAAAGATTATTACTCCAGGAGTACGTGTTTCACGCTTTTAGTTTTTAAATGACGATATCTATTTTTTGCAAATAAATGAAAAGTGAAAATTTTCGAGCGCGCGAAAACGCGATGGCTAAGTATTAATGCTGGGAAAACTCCATGTGATGTCTTCCTGGTTCCCGCTGCCGCAAGTGAGGTGACCTTGGGGCGAGGCTTTGAGCGACGCAGGATGCTAGCAGGTAGCAGAGTACCCTGCTAGCTGGTAGCGCTTGACTTAAATAAGGATTATTAATACCTTATCAAACGAAGAAAACTTTTCGACCTTAGCCAGTTTTAATAGGTGATTATTAAGAGATGTTTCCCTGAGCTCTGTGCCTCATGCATGCATTGGTAATCTCAGACGATGTAAAACTCCTATCTACTCCTATAGAAACTAGGTCCCTGTGACGTCACGTGGAGTGGAACGGCATGGGCGCCAATCTGGCCTTTTTCAATTGAAGATAAAATTGACAATTGCCATTCGTCTAAACCGGTATTTCTAAAACGAAATAATTTGTATATTATGAATACACTAATGGTGGGTAACGAATCGCAATCAATGCTTTTCGTTTTCTTTGATGAAGGAAACTACCCTAGTGACTTCTAAATATGGTTTAAAATAATTTGTATTAACTTTTAAATCTGGAAATAATATATAATAATGTTAAAAAAGAATTATCGGAGATTATTGGAACTTTCCAAAAAATCCTATAACAATGAGAGGGTAATTTCATCTAGTAATAAGTCCAAAACATCTTGGGATATTATTCGAGAGTCAACGGGAAAGTTGCATCAGCACATTCTCCCTAGAATAGCTCAATCCAGTGATAATGCACACATTGATATCACAAATTTAGCAAATGAATTCAGTAACCTTTTTACAATTACACCACCGTTACCCACCTCTCTTACCTCTTCTGCAAACTTGCTCCATAGTCCAGAGTCTAGTGCTTTTTCAATTTTTATTCATCCTTGTACGGAATCGGATTTACAAGCTATAATTTCAACCCTAGCTAACAAAAACTTTTCGGGCCCTGATCACATCCCAGGGAGAATATTATATCTCTCTTATAGATGCATAAAGGAACCTCTTCTATTTCTGATTAATGAATCCCTTACTCAAGGGATTTTCCCATCTTCTCTCAAGCATTCCATTATTAACCCTTTATATAAAAATAAAGGCTGCCCCAATAATTTGGATAACTATAGGCCAATTGCTAAACAAAATGTCTTATCTAAAGTATTTGAAAAAGTATTCTACAACCAATTAATGTCTTTTCTGGATAAATATGCCTTAATCTCCTCAAATCAACACGGCTTCCGTAAAAATCGCTCTACTACATCTGCTCTATTCCATGCCACCGACTTTATTTTGTCATCACTTGACAACAATCAAAAAACTGTAGGAATCTTTTATGATTTCTCCAAGGCATTCGATTTTGTGGATCACTCTCGCCTACTTCGTAAACTTAATTATTTTGGAGTGTGAGGCATTGCCAATAAATGGCTTCAGTCATACCTCAGCAATCGGACACAGGCTGTCTCACTGTCTGTAAATGGCAGTATATACTCCTCCAAAAGTACTTCTACCACCGTAGGAGTTCCTCAGGGTTCAATCTTAGGCCCAATCTTATTTTTAATCTACATAAATGATTTAGCTCATTCCCTCAGTAATATTCCAGCTTCTAAAGTCATATTATATGCTGATGATACGAATATTTTACTTTCTTCTCCAACTCAAAATGACATTATTATGAGCTCTAAAAATGCAAATGATAGTATTTTAAGCTGGTGTACAGCTAACAAATTGATTTTAAACACACAAAAGACACACACTGTTCAATTTTGTGGTAATAGCAATGTTCTCGAGAGCATCCTAATTAGATTGGATAAAAAGTCAATTGAGAATGTGTCCCACACAAAATTCCTTGGTGCATACTTATGTAGTAATATGTCCTATGAGATGAATATTGACTTCTTAGCCAACAAACTAAGTCCAATCTGCTATCTATTAAGACACCTTAGGAACTCTGTTGATTTAAATATTCTTCTTACATTGTATTACGGTATCTTTTATTCTCGAATGTCATACAATATAATTTTTTGGGGCTCATCCCCTCATGCCTCCAAGGTGTTCACATTACAAAAACGTGCAATTAGAATCATTGCAAAAAAACCTTTTGATGCTCCCTCCAAGCCTATTTTTAAAGCACTTAACATTCTTCCACTCCCGTGTGTATATTTATTATCAATTTTAATTTTTGTACGTTATAATCTTGATTTGTTTATGCTCAATTGTGATGTTCACAAATATGAAACTAGGAATTGTAATAACCTTCATTATCATTCCATTAGGACTAACAGATCAAAGCTGGGCCCACGCGAGCTGGGCCTCAGAATTTATAATAAACTTCCTGCGCATTTGAAATCAATTCAGTCGATGGAGTCATTCAAAAGGAAGTTAAAATCTTTTCTTCGTGAGAAGAATTATTATTCTGTTAACGAATACCTATTTCATTCCTCCTATTAAGCATTAATATCCTGTGAACATACAATTATTTATAATCTATTATATATATATATTTGCATTTTTTTCCTTTTATGACGTGTCTTATATCTTTTGCTGTAAGGTCTCTAGACAAAATAAATTATTATTATTATTATTATTATTAAAAAGTGTTTTTAATGAAGTGATTTCACAATTTATATGATAGTACTGAATATTGGATGACAATGAGGCGTTTTATTCCAAAAAACATTTTAGGAGTCAAGTGACCCCAAGCTGTCCATCTAGGCAGCACGAAACTCCCTTCCTCCCAGTGGTCAATGCTTTTTTCACAAAATAGCACATATTTTCTCATACTTTTTGTTATATCATGTAAATTTTTGCACTCTTATGCTAAAGTGATATATACCTTGGTCACAAAATTGATTAAAAATAGAAAGACAAAGGAAGCCAACTCACATTTTCAGCTGAGGTTTGACTCCTGGAGTTAGTCACGGTACTCGAATTCTTCCCTTCAATCACCACTGGACTGAAATTGAAAAGTAGCAATCTCAATTATCTCGTACAAGTACATGAAACACAATTTCACAAATAAACTACATGCATGACTAGATTATGTGAAGTATCTTTGCAATTTACTTTATTCATTAGCATTGACACAGCAGTAAGACAGAAACAGAAAAAAGTGTTTAGGGGCATGTCAAAACCTTGCAAAATAAACAGTCATACACTCCACCCATTCAAACAACACAATAAGCACAAATAACCGAATTCCTATGTCCATGGGCAGAAGGCGAAGAAAGGGAAAGGAATACATCATAGAGAAGGTGTAACACCTAATTTTGAGTGGTTTGTTTTGGTATTTGGTGTGACGTAATACAAGCAATAATAAGCAGCAGAGGTGGAGGGAGGTAATTGTTGGGATTGTTGACGGCGCGGGAAGGAGATGAAAGGAGGGGACTCGGATTGTGATAGTTATGGCGGACGGGTGTTCCCTCGCTCCCGAGTATGTATTATTTAAAGTGAAATAAAATGTTTGAAAGTAACGTGAAAACGAAGTGAAATTAATTGAAACGTTACATTTTGGCGCCGCAACGTGTAGGGCACGACTTCTCGAGAGGATCGAGACCACGGAACGCCTGAGGAACGAGTCGCGTCGTAGAGAGCGGGAATTCAAGATGGCGGGAGTGAAAAAAATTTTACGAACTGAAAAAGGTGAATTTACAAAGTTTGTTGAGGGATCGAGGATCGACGACCCAAGGGGCGAAATTTGAGCTGCAGGAGCGTTTAAAGCCACTTTTGATAAAAGAAGGGGTAGATATAGAGATACATGAGTTTGAGATGGAGACGCAGGACCAAGGATACAGTGACCTACGGGTGCTACTAAGACAGATGCTAGAAGACCAGGAGAGGCGAGATAGTCAGTTAAAGGCAGAACTGGAGAGGCAGGATAGCAAACAAGAAGAAAGGGACAAAAAGTTGGAGGAGACAATGAAGAGCATCAACGAAGGGTTAGCGGCGTTTCGGCGAGAATGTAAGGGGAGAAAGGAAAAACAAGCGGAGGACGTGCCCGGGAAGATGGCGGACGAGATAGGACAAGAATCCACCACAAAGGCAGCTGGGCTAGATGAGGAAGCAGTCCAACACATCGTGCGTGAGAAAGACACGAGACCCAGCGTCACAATGGCATCCGCGGTACAGTTGAAGGTTCCGACGTTTGATGGGAGGAATACATTGGGACCCCGTGAGGAGAGTGCGTGGAGGACGTCGGGAGGCACGTTCCAGCACAACCAGCAGCACGGATGGGACTCGAGGAAGTCGCAGCAGCAGGAGTGGCAGGCGTCGAGCCAGCAGAGAGAGGGACGACGAGACAATGACTTTCTTGGCGATGGATACTTTCACCAGCCGGGCGAGAGATCAGCTGATCAGCGGCCTGCACTAAACAATGTAGCGGAGGCGCGCCAACCGGAGCGACAGCACCTTGTCAATTCCATGATGGCGGAAGGAAGCAGTCACATAACCGAGCTTGGATCGGCGGGAGAAGGTGACTCTGAGAGGATCGCGAGAATATTTAGGATACGTGAAGGTAACGTAAGAAGGGACGAAGGTCGGGTGGAGAGAAGAAGGAGGAAGGAGAAAAGGAGGAGAGTAAAATTTAAAATGGGGCAATTAGATAGGTGGCGAGAGTGGTTACACCCTGGAGAGACGGTGGAAGGGTGATGTGACAGGAGAAAAGTGAGGGTAAATACATGTGTAATAATTTGATATGGGTGATTGCAGGAGTGTTTGTTGATTGTTTATTAAGTGCATGGTTGGTATTTATATGCTTGGAATGAATGATGACAGTGATGAATGAATGAGTAAAGTGAACGGAGAAGGAAAGTGATAAGTAAGAGAAGTGTAACAGATGGAATAATGAAATGCCGGTATGTGAAGTGGAGTGAACTGTGTTTGTGTGATGGAAAGGGGGAAGTTCAAAACTGAAGGCGTTGGGGCCACGCCCGTAACCCATAATACTTTGTTTTTGAAGGCTTTGAAAAAGAAAATTGCATGTCATTCCATTTTCTTTTCCAATGGGGCAAATGTAACACCTAATTTTGAGTGGTTTGTTTTGGTATTTGGTGTGACGTAATACAAGCAATAATAAGCAGCAGAGGTGGAGGGAGGTAATTGTTGGGATTGTTGACGGCGCGGGAAGGAGATGAAAGGAGGGGACTCGGATTGTGATAGTTATGGCGGACGGGTGTTCCCTTGCTCCCGAGTATGTATTATTTAAAGTGAAATAAAATGTTTGAAAGTAACGTGAAAACGAAGTGAAATTAATTGAAACGTTACAAAGGGAAAATGACAACAGTGACGTGGCAGATGGTAGAAGCCACAATTCAGAGGGTGAAACAATGGCCTGATTGGGACTCACAACTAACACTTCTGATTAGAGATGTGTTGGTTCTGGTACCCAGTTCTCAGTACTGCTGGTTCTTGGCCTTTGGAACCGGTATTGAGAACCGATCGCATAAAGTCGGTACTTTGGAGCTGGCTCAGAATGGTGGCAAGGATTTCAATTTGGCACCCAAGGCCGAAATAGACTGCAGCGTACTCAAGGCCAAAAAGTGAAAAAAATATGCTGTGAACGATGGCCAGCAGATAATCGTTTCGGGTGAAAGTGGTCTTACAATTGGATCATGTAAGTATACAGTAATTCGTCGAAATACGAGCAAGATGCGTTCCGAGAACTTGTTCGTAAGTTGATAAACCTCTGCAAGGCATTGAGAAGTGTTGTTACCCTGCAGAATGCAACACTGAATTGCAATATTGCATTTACTCCTGTCTGATCAGTTTATCCATGGTGTCGCTTTACCGGCGTGTTGAGTAGTTTATTATTGATGTTATAAGAATAGTGACAGTGAAGCATGCGAATAAGTTGTCAATTTCAGTAACAATTTAAGCTACATCGTTGAATACAGAATATATTTTGAACTGACTCACAAGTTACTACACATTAGCGTATAATGTTGCCAGAAGTTGAGGGGATTTCCCTATTGATCCTGATGATATGCAGCATGTAAACTGCACTCCAAGCATATTTTGACAGCTCTTCAAAATCAACTACGACCGCTACTGTTTTCAGTGAATGCCTGTTCAGTACTGCAGGCAATATTTCTGCTAAAATAAGAATAGATTAGACCCAGTTAGGGTAAAAATGTTAATTTTTAAAATCTAAAACTGGCGAAAGAAGCAGTGGCTGCCTCATGTAATGTGACACATTGATTAATCATGCATTCTTTGAATACCTGCTATTTAAACTATTTTACCCAGCAAATAAAATTATGGGGACGATCTTGTGTTTTTTTACAGAGCTTTCCTGCTAATTTACATCTTCAGTGAAATTATTTTCATTTATTTCTTATTGTTGTTCATTTTCATTTGCCATTAATTCATAAAAGAAGAGTTCATCCTTGTTACTGAGTATCAAAAACTGAGAACCGATAGGAGAACCAGACCGGTACCGAGAACTGAAAAAAATTAAGAACCGACTCATTCTTACTTCTTATCGCTGGTTGGATGCTTTACTAGTTGCACTACCAGGATACCTTGATTTACTGTGATTGCATCATGGGTTTAAAGGACAGAATATCCCTTTAGCTATAACTCAAAGGGTTAACCTATAAATGGCAACAAGGTAGTTCAGCAGTCACCAACAGAAGAATTGGATGTGGACACAATAATGAAAGCAAAAATAGAAAGATAGAAAGAGAGAAATGGCTATGTTGATAATCCTCTCTATTCTCCCTACCATCATTTTTTATTTGGACTACTAATCCTTGTAATTCTCATATTATTACTTTTCTCTTGACTGTACTAAGATAGTTTTTTTTTTCAACCTCCCAGCACTCAGCAAAAACCCCATGCAAGCGACAGGCATGTACTGCACAGGTAGAGACTGCACGTCCTCCACACCATACATTCAAGTATTTTCTGACAATGAGTTGTTAGTTAAAGGCAAGTAGCAATCTTATTAGCTACACTGCCTCTATCAATTCTGCCACGTGTGCACTGCGGAGTGACAGCAAGAAAACTCACTGAATTGCTTCTGCATTGACATGTCTTGACCTTGATGCCAATAAAAGAGAATTTAAAAAAACGTAATTCTCTTCAGCTGCTCAGACCGGTGTTTTTGAGGAATCCCTCCCACACAGCCTCGCATACTCTGCTCGGAGTGAATTTAGCTGCAATTACGAGTATGCACTGTGTGAATTGAAGCTGCATTCGCTCTTGATGCCACGAGACTATTTAAATGAAATGAAGATGTGGCTGCGAGCAAAGTGTTTTCAAACGGGCAATGAGCTTCAGGACAAAGGCACAATTCATTGGCAGCAACATCCTATGAAGAAGGTAAAGTAAAACTAGTCCATAGGCCCGACCAATTCCTCTATCGCCGAGGCGATTATGTCGAAAGAACGCCACAAGTGTGACATTTAGCAATGAAATAATATTTAATCAATCATTTCTGTTCATGACTAATCGGAAGTTTTAAAAAAATAGCCCTTGTATACACAAATTGAATTTGAAGTAGTTATTGTTCTTTAGAAAATTACCACCAACATGACACTACAATTTACGATAAAGTTTGATGCAAATGTTTTAAAATGAATATTCTTGTAAATATGACATATCACAATGAATGCTGACAGTGTACCTATGTATATACCATCGATGACATCCACATGGACATTCCATAGCCTGGAAAAACATGATGATAATCAGGATGATTACACTAAAATAGCTAAAACTCTTTCCAAAGATTAATCAAGCACTTCACAAACGGCCAAAGGCTCACCTCTCATCTTCATCGTCAGAGCCAAAAGGGTCTCTCAGCTGACGTCGCGTCATGAGCACAGGACGCTGAACCGGAGGCGCCGACTTCACTTCTTGCTGCAAGTAAATTGCCTTTCTTAGTATCCTTCAAACAAGTCACAGAAAGGCAATTATTACAACTGGTGATAAGCAAAATTTTAGCAGACTCCCTAAACATAAAATTTTAAGGTTGTAACCACAAATAAAGAAAAGAGTACTGAACTTGTTGAACTCTGCCATTATGATACCCAACAAGCATGGTGCTTTCACATTACCCTTTGCACACCATGGAGTGATAGTGCACCTAGAAATTTGAAAATGATTAATAAGAAAGCAAATTTATTTTTTGAGGTGTACTGATTTAGACATGGGCATATTTTACAAAAAATGTGCACATGATAAAATGAAAGTCTTGTGTTAAAAAGTATTTTAATTTATTGATTTTCCTGAGAGTAATATCTACATAATGATTGTGAAATTATGCTCTGAATAATAGATTTTCTGATGTCTCCATGTTCCTGGGTTTCACCGCGTGGATTTTCTTTGTGAAACTGTCGTCACAAAGAAAATCCACGCAGTGAAACCCAGGAACATGGAGACATCATCTAGACAACGCCGCGGAAAACTACGCATCAGATTTTCTGATTCTAAAATGAAACGCAATATTTCTCATTGTGAATACTTTTCAAATAGAGCAACTTTTTTTTAACTTCGAGGAAATATTAACCCGTTAACGCCTAGCGGTACCATATGGTACCAGCCGGTAGCACAATGCTAAACGTAACTTTTTTGTCACTTATCGTAATTTATTTGGGTTTTTGAGAGCTTAAACATAATAAGAATGTTTTTATTTACATTTTCCCGAGAAGTTTGCCTTTTCAAAGCTGAAATTAACGTACTTAGAGCCGTTTCAAAATTGAGAATATTCAGCTATCCGAAAAAAAACTGAATTTTTAGTGCAAGCTTTTCGGTATTCTATACTTACATCTTATGTACTCATAATACGACGATGTTTTTATGTAATTATTATTGTTATAACTTATACATTTCATATTAAGCATCGTGTTTGAATGTGAGCCTAATATTTGGGATGTTATGATGCAAACCATTTTGGTGGTACCACATGATACCGCTAGGCGCTTGCACTACCGTGTTTTGGCGGAAAGCGTAAATACGAATATTTCTGTTGTTTTTGTTTTCTAACAGTTCTTTATTTTACAATTATTTATTTTTCATCATTTATATTATAAATTTTGTATTATTTAAATGTTATTACGCATATAAAATGTGTACATAAGTTATTTTTTTTATTATAAGGACATCATCCAAGTGCATAAGGCCCTAACTTGTCCGCATTTTTTTCAGAATCTCGTACCCTCACGAGGGCTCAAGGAGTGGGAGGTGTAATTGCATACCTGAACCCTATTTAGAAAGATGAATAGGAAGAGTATCCGTGCACTAAATTAGGAAGGGGGTTTGATGGTGAATAAGGGGGCTTGCTAAGGGGAAAATTCAATGACGGCTGGCAGCAAGAGACGACCACGCGACAGGCATCACTTCGACAAGTAGTCTAATCCTTTAAATTATTTTTGTCTCAATCACACTCAGATACTTTGCACACTTTCATGTGCTAGTAAAACCGAAATGACTTACACATACAGCTTATAATGCAGCATGTACTGCTGCAAAGAGAGGATGAATACCTTCCTTCTGACCGAGGAAAATTGAATAACGAGTGGACGCCAATTTCGCTCGAATTTGAAGTTGTTGTTCGAAAAGGTGGACAATCAGCTGAGTTTTCTACAAACTCGTTGGTTTATTCGTTGCTGTGATTACACCACTATGGGTAAATCAGATAAGATGTGGAAAATGCACCCATTTATGGGCATGGAAAAAGAAAGATTCGGCAAATATTTCAGAGAAAAGCAGTCCTTGAGTTTCAATGAGTCGATAATGTTCTGTTTTGGAAAACATGGCTGTTAGCAATTCATGCGGGGGAGGCCAATTAGGTTTGGCTGGAAAGTGTGGTGCATAAATAGCTCAGATAGCTACTTCGTACAACTAAGGAAAGTGAAAGCCTACGAAAAGGGAATTGGGAAAGATAGTGTGAAGGCAACAAAATAGGTTCGACGGGAGCAACCACCTGATAAAATCCAAGCTCAAGCGGGGATGGTGTGCTACTGAAAACTGAGCTAGTAGAATAAGAACAGAATGCTTGAAATGCAATGCAGTGACTGCTTTGTTCATTTCCATGTGCGGCAACGACTGAGTGAAAGGCTAAAATCATATTATTCTTGATTTCTACGTCAATTATACATAACTTCTATTTTATGATCACTAATATTTAATTATTAATTTCTTATTATCGATATTTTAGCGTAATTTTGCATGAAAATGAATGTATTTTGCGGTAAATAATAAATATTTAACGTTTTTGGCTTAAAAATGTGATTTCCGAAATGTTTTTCAAATTTCGATTTTTTGACCCCTTAAACGCCTAGCGGTACCATATGGTACCAGGCTGTATCTCGGTAACTATTAGTGATAAAAGAATAAAATTTGCACTGAATGACTCAGAATTTCACTGGTATTAAAATATATGATTACCACAATAATCGCAGAAACTTTTTAATTCAGGCGTTACCGGGTTAAAAAACCACAATTATCAAATAATTCGTTGACATTTGACTTCCTCAATGCCTAAAAGCATCCAACCCATTGGTGAACACTAAGTTAGCTATGTATGTTCATTTAGGCAAGAATAGAGCTTAAGATTACATATTTGCTAATAACACTGCAACATTTTTGTTCATACAAATAAATTAAGTACAGCATAGTCGCCCAGGCTTACTTGCCAGCACACATTGCACCATGAAAGATTGAATTAGATTTTGCAGTCATAGAACGACTTGATCAGTTTAAAAATATCTTACCCAGACACAGTTTTATCCTTCAAAACGAATGATGGACCCAAAACTTGTGACTGCTTCATGTATTTCCACTGCTGCAATTATTGTGTGCCCCAACATACCTACTTGCCTTGATATTCAGTAAAATTCATGGGCATTGAGAATATATGAAAAGATATACATACCATCATTACACCAAGCTTACCAGAGCAATTACGATGAAGGGTGCAAGGCCCAAAAAACAGCTTAAAATATAAAATCCTTACTCAAACGTACAAACAAATATCCAGCTCCAAATCTAAGTATCCCTAACAAGCTATAACTCTAAAATTTGATAACAACAAAGGGTGAACTAAATATTATGGCCACTGAGGTTAATGATTGTTACTCACAGTTCATTGGGCCTTAATTCATCAATCCTAACCGTGTGTCGGACATCTATAAAATTAAATTTCATGATTACCATGATCGTGCACTACATAGCTAACCGTAGAGATAATCAAATCAAAACCCTGGCTGGCTACACTAGATGACAGGGCCCTCAAAAGCAAGGGCCCCAGACATGAGGAGGAGAGGCAAGGAAGGAAGGAGTGTGAGTGGAGGAGAAGCATCGGGAAAAGGAGAGACGGAAGAATCCCCCCACACCCATCCCACAGGGCACCACTGCACAGTGAAGCCAGATTTAATGCCCCCACAGAAATGAAAGATCATCCTGTGAAGTGTGGCGGATGCATGGGGTTTTCCATAGATTAATCAGCATAGAAAATCTGTGCGTACTTTTGATAACTCATATGACTAGACAAGGAAGATGATGAGATGTTTGAATTTCCATCGTTTGGAATTTGGCTTTAGAATAATTTGCCAATAGAAAAAAAACTATTTTCTAGCAGACTGATAATGGTGGCATAAGCGCTGTCAGGATACTTTTTCCCACACAACGCACACAAGAGAGTTGATTTTCAGCTTTGGCACTTTGTAAGTTAATAACATTTATACACACTCCTTTAGGTAATTTATGAAATATAAAATAAGTATGATCATTAATTCAATTTAAGTAGAGCAAATCATAAAAACTTACCGAAGACAAAATAAAACATCAGTACTGTGTAGTTGCTCCATGGAGTATCACCACTTCAGGGATAATACAACTACATACATATGTATATCCTTTCTGGAAATAGTAATGACTGAACCATTGACGTACACAAAACACGAAAAAACAATTAAAAAATATTCTATCTCCATACAGATTATTCTCTAAATAAATGTAACTGTCAAATTTAATAAATGTTGAAAAACTCTTGCAGAGAAACGAGCAGTAATCACCCAAAGCATGCAAATTATGCAGAGGGATAGAGGTATGCAGACAAAATTGGATGAATGAGTGAATTGGACAAAACAATGAAAAGGTTTAGCAGTTTCCCTCAAATATTTTACCAACGAACAGAAGAGTTTTGCTAGCTAAATCATGCTGCATGCATTCAAATGCTCTGCTACTAGTGATGGTATAGACAACTCTTTTTGTGGAGCTGCCTCACCACTCATAGCACACTCCTAGGAGCCGCTCGCACAGTGCGACTTAGCAAAGTGCTTCCAGGTTGAGGGGAGGGGGAGGAGGGGAGGGGGAGGAGGGGAGTGGAAGAAAGGGGAAGGTGGTGACAATTTCCTATTCAATTTGAAAAATTGTATTCTTCAAATCAATCACGTATTACATAGCCACAATGTTTAACCGGTGATACAATTGAGGAACCATTTCTGTCGATATGTTATATCTTTCATGGAAGACAGAAAATGTATTCCGTCTCCTATGCTTAGAGATGACGGCAATTTAAAAAATTCTGTTGTAACAAAATATTCTCTCCAAAACTACATGATCATGTAAACAATTCAGAATTAATTTCATCGATTCATCTTAGTTGTTTGTGTTAGAACAAATTTTAATTTTTTTCTCTACTATTTTCATAAATTTGCCATAGTCGAAAACTTTTACATGAGCATCTTCCAGCATTTTTCTTTCACGATGCATGGAACATGCAGGAGAGAGAATTACTAAAAGGGCCATGTGAGATTCTTTAGAGTAATGCCCAGAAAATGAATCAGGCCAGAATCTTTGAAGCGGAGTGAAAAGGTGAGCAATGGGCTACCCCTGCGAATAGTGCCGTGTGCTCCCTTAGACCCGCCAAACGTGCAATGAGCCTCACACGGAAAATGTTTGTGGAGGGAGTCGTGTGCGCATGCAGTCCAACTTCCTCCGCTCACGACTCCAACACACACACAGTGTGCGCGAAAGAAGTCATGTCCCCTGGAGTGCGACTCCCAATGCACATAACTCCAACGCACCCAACTTCAAAAGAATTCCTCACTTGAGATGCTCGAATGAACACAACAATTACACTCTTTTGTTGTGCAGTCAAGATGGTAAACAAGGAATGTGCTATTTGAGGTCTTCTATTCATACATCCATGTAATTCATTTGTTTCCATTGCAAAATTTTCAAAGTACTTCAGAATGTTCTGCAGAGAGATATTTTTAGGGAAAAGCCACACATTGGGGAGATTAGATCGTCTTTCTGCTTAGGCAAGGCTTCCTGCTGATTCAAATCCTGCTGAAGCTGTGGTCTAACTTGGCCTGAGGATACTGCATACTATAATTTCCAGTGAAAAGTTACCGATTTCACTGGAAGTTATCTTGTTTATTTTTCATTTCACTGTAATTCAGTCTCATATCACATGTGACATTGCCATAATGTTCTATAACAGTTTATAAGAGGTTGAAAATACATCTCACCGCAAGATGAACTTCTTTATAAGGAGTCATTTCAGAATGCCTTCCTCGAAAGCAGGATATTTTAAATAGCCTTTTTTGACAGAGAATGTCTTTTACTTTGTAATACTTGTAATAGGGGGACTTCATCATAAGTTAGTTCATAAGTAAGAAGTGGGCTACACTGTATTACAACAAGAAAGATTCTCCCATTAGCCGCTAAATGTGCTATAGATACTAGGTCAAATATGTTAGGTTCATACCTATTACAGGGAACACACATAAATTTATACATGGCAGAGCCTGACGAAACTAAATTAATCAATCAAGTCGTGAGAAAGCTTCCAAATGAAAAAGTCAAAGAGGGGTGCTACTTTACACTCGTTAGGCCAAACCTCAAACATGTAGTGAGCATACAGAGTCTGGTACAGAAAGACATACTCAGTGAACTTGATAAAATACAAAGAAAACCTGTGCAACTTGGAGACGACATCTTCTAACTGCACTATACATATTTCCAAGTCCAACAGAAATTATAAAATAAGAGATATTTTTCCAAACAGATAAGTATAGGAATTTGTTGTACCCCAAACAATAGAGGACTTCAATAAGTAATGAGGGGGACTCAGTAATCAAATGCCTCCAATGCTCAAATCCTCTTTGTTTCTTTTGTTGATGGCTGTTGGCCACAGTCCAATTAAGGAAGCTGGAGGGGTCATACGTGGATGAAGATGAGAAGAATCATATGACTAAGGCTTAAAGACAAAGTGCTGAGCACCAGCTCAATGCATTAGCAGAAAATTCTAACCAATAGAAGTTGAAGCACGTGTGTGATGCATGTGCTAGAAATAAGAGCGATTGAATGTGTGCATGGCTTGATTGGCAGGCGGCAGAAGTCGTTTTGGCCATTCAACTGAGCCATGCTATCCCCGCACACAAACCAACCTCAGCTCTCTCGAGCTCCGTCAACAAACTCCATGCAATGAAAATGTACAAACCCTTTAACCCTTTCGCTGCTGTGAACGTACGTTCGTACGGTAGGCTGCTGTGAACGTACTTTTTTTTCCTCCCTACCATGCGCTCAGTGCTTCCACCACATGTGACGGGTATGTTTCCGGAGGGTGTGCCGCAGCGAAAGGGTTGAGCAAATCAAGTGCATACACATGGTTTGCGTAATATGTCAGAAAACTACATACACCATGCAAAAGGAGGAAACTGGATTCTTCAGCCTCAAAGATACATTTTGAAAATAAAAACTCATCCGCCTACCATTCTCGAACCGTAGAAATGCCACAAGCTCAAGTGTGTTGATGCTCAAGGGATGCACTGGGAAGACTTTAGGCATATTGTAAAACTATCTGAACTAACTTGCAGCTGAGCATAAAGCCACCAGGCAGTGAGACTACCACTATATAAAGATATTAGCTGTGATATTAGAGATTTCATTCATTGAATCACCAGTAGTGGTCTAACAGTGATGGGGCTCCGATGGAGTACCACAGGTCCATCCTATAGCAAGGTAAGTCATTTAAATGACACCACATCCTGTGAAAAGTCCTAGATTTGGTGATAGGAGGCCACCAAAAACTATGCCTCACATCACCCGGGGGAGAGGGCAGAAGCTCTTTTTCACATGAGTGAAGGTGGATGGTCAGTACAGTGACACTCATACCACTGCAGGAGTGGTAATATTCACTTAAATAGCAGTAGAGCTGTGACATAGAAGAAACTACCACATTATTATCAAGGAGTTGCATATCCTTTAATCATTATTTTATCAAAAATAAGATATGTTCCTTTCAAAAGATGGCTGACACAAGAAATGAAAAGAGAGCAGCATCAAACCAATCCTCGATTTTTCTACTTTATGATGATGATCTCAACTATGTACCACTATTTTCCAAATGCCTACTTTATATACAAACCCTGCATTCACATGCAAGTGTACTTACTTTCTCCTTGAAGGCAAACTTCTCTTTGGTGGGGGATAGGACTTTTCCGAGCAGACTCTTAGATCCAGCCAATATCTTATCCCTTACTTCCTTCACTGAAGACTTCTCCCCAGAGTCGATCACAGGACTGAGAGGCACTGGAGCGCTGTCGTCCGCCGCACGGTTCGGAGGAGGCAAGATCTTGAGACGCAATCCGATGGGTGGAGGGGAGGAGGGAGTAGGGGGTTGCGGCAGCACCACGGCGGGTGGCGTTAGGGGAGGCACTTGAGGGGGGGGTGCATGCATGCGCAAATTCATTATCTCCTGGCCAAACAGCTGCATCGTGACGTCCGTGTCATTGTCAGTGTTGAAGCGCCCAATCATGTACGATGACTCATCCGTGGTCTTCCCAATCTGCTGCACTTCCAGCTCGTGACCTTAACAAGATAGAAAAAATTCATTTTTTCCATCACTCATAAGAGTGCCATGTGTAAATGAATCTTACAAGGGGAGGCTATGAAAATGACTCTGTGATTTGCATGCCATATTTTTTGCTAGGTGCAGAGAGCAAATAGAAATGGTTATTTAGTAGTTTTCTGGTCCAATTCCACATTGCTTCATTGCAATTAACTATTTAATCAGCCAACTGTTTGTCATTGTCTCCAGCATTATAGGGAAGTTCTATATGGTCCAGAAACCCAAAGTAAGAAAGAGAGTATCTACCTCAGCCATGCGAGAAAATTATTTCAACTTAGTCAAATGCACATAAAAAACAAAATATGTAGTAGAAAATCTTCTGAAATTTTAATGATTAGAGAATAAAAAAAGATAACTTTGTTGGGCCTTGAGGACCAGCGGCCTTTGAGTTCAGTAGATTTCGTAGCCTCTCCTTGTGAGATGACTCCATCTTTGAATAACGTGAAATTTAAAGCAGAAAAGAACTACAGTTGAGGACCTCAAATCCAGAATCCAGAAAACCAGAAATCCGAAATATTTGAAAGTTCCTCCGCGTAGTGTTTCGACAAGCCACCCCGTGGCACCACTCTCCGAGCATTCCTTGTTCTGGGACGAGTAGGAAATTAGCAGACGCTATGAACATATGCTAACAATCTGGGCAGGTAGGAATCTCAAATATCAAGCACCAAAGCCTGAACGCATCTATAAATTTAATCAACTAAATATAGAAGAATTTGCACAGATTTACTGTCAGACTAAGGAAGGTATCAATAGATATCGCAACGTCTGCTAGCGAATGCTATCAACGGAAGCAATTGAGCATGAAGAAAAAGATGTATGTATTTATTTCTCGTTCTCATCCAGTATTAAGCACGTATAGCTTATGCTGTGGAAGCTACGGTCGTGATTTGACAACTTATTCGGAAAGTTTTTTGCCTCCTTCAATGGAGTGCACTTGAATCCATCTAAGGCAACGAATGTTCATCTAGGGGTTATACGACAGACCACCCACACATTCACATGTAACTAGACCTCTGCTCCTTTTACTCAGCTCAGAGGACTGAGACTGTGTATTTGCTATCCATCGGTTGCGTACTTTGATTGCGAGGCATACAGTGAATATATCACAATTTATGACTGACGTACGGGTGCATCCACATGTCTGAATGACAAGACGAGCTTTGCTATGCGAATCAATGGTTGATTGGTGACCGCCATCTGTTGAATGATGCAAGTTTGGTGCTGGCTTACGAGTGTTGGTTAACTCAAGCATCGGCGGCAATGTCTTGCACGACTGTACATTCTGACATCAATCAGTGAACGAATACAGAATTGAAAAGAATGCTGAGTCTGCTTGCTCACAGCTTACTTTGCTACATAAGCATCTACAAAGAACATCTATGGTTTTATTGCATTAAAATTCTCAAAAAAAGTGAATCACTTTTAGACGATGAAGTGTACCGTGTGCTGAAGACCAGAAATCCAGAAAAACCTGAAATCCAGAAACCCTTTGGTCCCAAGCTTTCCGGATTTGAGGTCCTCAACTGTCACTGTATATTCTAGCATAGAGGATGCCTGGGGATACAGGATGACACGCAATGTTTGTGTGCATCTTGTATCCCCAGCGAACATTTGCAATATGAAATATACAATCATAGATCGTAAGTAACACTTCTCTGAATTTCCGAATGATTTCAATGACCAATAAAGTAGCCATCAAAGTATTGGAATTAAATGTTATAGTAGTGATGTGACCTAGCCGCAGACGCACCCTAAATCTTAATACCAGTACCACTACGATTAGCCAATGAAGAATCTTCTAAAATTAATCAGTTTTTTCCCCCTGCTGATCGTCGTCTAAAATGCTAGAGCAGACGCCTGAAGTAAAGTCGCAGAAGTAATCTGGAAACATCCCTAGTAAGCAAGTAGATAAAATAATTTCACTCTAAGAAGGGGATTCTAATGAAAATAATTAGCCCGGTTGAGCATTGTATTTAAAAATGCAAATATCTTGGTGCTTTCGCGTCCAATTTTATTTTTTTATAAAAATCGCAGAAAACTTTGAAGGACCGTGACCTCATGCACGGATAATCCGCAACCCGGATAAACCGCAGCCAGATAATCGGGAGTCTGCTGTATATGAGATGAGCAGCAGATGGGAAAGTGGAGATACAAGCAGCATCAAACCAATCTTCAGATATCATTGGCATATTACATATGAAGATTTATAGAGAGAATGTGGAATAGTCATGATAGTTCTTCCTCCTGATGGTTTGCGCATATGGGTGGAATACTGACCCGTGAAGTGCGTTCTCAATTGGTAGAGGTACGTCATGACGGCTAGCTTGTCTGGCACTGCCAGGAGGTCCATGTCAGCAGGTTCAATCACTCGTGGGATGCCCAAGGACTCGGCAGCATCAAAAGCACGCTTGCAGTTCCCCTTCACGTCGTGTGGTGAAAGGCTTTCATAGTCCCTGCAAGAAAAATTCATGTTTTGATGAGACATAGAATTCCAGACAAATCTGAAGTCGAAATTAGACAGCGGAGAAATCATTCAGTGCACTACATGCATCCAAAATCTGCTCGGTTATCATAGTGTTGCCATTTCATCAAAATTGCAGTCCATGTTAATACAGTAAAACCTCTATGTAGTGAACCTCTTTACATCGTAAACCTCCATACTTCGTACCAACCCTCTGGTCCCGTCAGATTTACATGTAAATATATAGGCAAACCTTTATATAGTGAACCTCTTTATCTCGTAAAACCTCCATATATCGTACCAACAAGACAGCCCCGAGACGGCCCAACTACCTCCGCAAATCGTACCGAGACATCTTGAGACCATTAATGCAGCCACGATTACCTACATGGAATGACATTTGCAGCGATAAATGTATCACGCTTATTTTTTTCTTATACACCTTTGATAATTTTCACGTTAACCATTAGTTAGGGCATCGAACTATCCTAATCATTAAGTGACGGTAAATGAGGACAGAACACATAGTTTTCTCTCGAATCATGGTCAAAATCGCGCTATAGCACTCGCTTTCTTTTACTGATGGCTTTATTTTCTTGTAAGGCCGACATACTATGTTCAGTTAATAAAAGAGGCGACCAGCGCAGCCTATAATCACTTGCTGACGGAAATATTTCAACTAACTTCACTCCCATCCATGGAGACCGAATTACTCGACAGCATTGCTACTTCCGCTTCTAAAATGAAAATATTTCATGAATTTTCCGCGACTTGAAATAAATCAAATACAGTTTCGCAATTATTTTATTCCCATATTTCCCGGTGTAGCACTTTCTTACTACCACCTTGGTAATTTTTCGATGCTTTCGTGAACGATCGTAGTTTAAAATTTATTGCACTTAGCGACAGTCATATGTCTTGCCTGCGCATTTTTGCCGCGAAATCTGACTCTTCCATCGGAAGTCCGGGACGTCAATTTCTAGCAATACTGAACGAAAATCAATCCATGCGCGACAGTGTTAGGTGACAAAGACAGCTAATTAGCTGATACGCGGTAGGGCAATGAAATTTTTTACCGTCGCCGCCGCATTCTGAAGTAGTTCGCCCAGCATTCTCACCGGGAAATCACGTCCTTTCGCAGACCTAGCGTTTCTGTGTGCCCTCGACAGAGTTTTTCTTCGGAACCCTACGTGCATTGTATTTTGGAGAGAGGGAATTCAACAAAATTTTCAAAATCACGCTAAATTTTTTGCCTGTTTTTTGTAGTAGTCACGTGTTTATTTATTTTTTTATAATCTTTAACAAGTCACATATTATAAGAATGATAAATCAATTCTAAAAGATATAATAAGGAGTATTTTCAATTATTTGCCGTAAAATATGAAAAAATATGAAAATTACTTAATTAATCATGGGCTGATGATGGATTCAAGAAATAAAAGAAGGCGGCTGCTTAACATTACCACATACAGTAGAAATCATGATTTAAGGTTTTTCAGGGGGGACAAAATTTAAAACACTAAATGCGGAAGAACACTAAATGCGGACCTGCCATTTTTTCAGGTTTTATGGTCTGTAATGATTGGAATGGCTTTTTATGAATAAAAAATATTATTTTAAGTAACTAAAAGGTGCTGAATGCAGCAAAAAATTCTTTAATGAAATGTTCTCTGCCCTGTGAAGGTTGGATAATACTTTTCAGGAATCAGCTAAAAAAATGGGTAGTAAAAATAAGTAATGAGAGGATGACAATTGTTTTAATGAAATATTTTTTGGAAAATTCTAATAAACATCAACTTAAAAGCATTCCCACACAGATTATTATTATGGACATTAGTGATTCCGTTTTTATGCATATTTCAGTGGTCTCGATGAAATTTAGAAATTTTTCTTTAAAAGTGACATGTAGGTGACTACAGCATTTCGAATATAATAAGAAAAGGTGTAAGTAGGTACTTGAAAAATCATGAGGAATGAGTGAAATAAAGGGACAGCAGAAGATCGCTAATCCCGAATTCTAAACTACCGAATATCTAGTAAAAGGGAGGTTTTCTGGAATTTTGCCAACTTAACGTTTTCTGTTGCCTCGGTGAAACGAGGGATTTATGAGTCTTTAAAAAGCCTCCTGTGCGCACATTTTGGATTTCGAGGTCATCCAAAAAAGTAGAATCTTATTTTAGTATGCGTGCAAGTCGATGGTGATTCAACTCGATGATAACACCAGATTCGTTGTCATATATCCGCGGCCTTATACACCTTACGGCCTTATATATGCCCCCGACCGCGGCAGGTCGAATGGAGCCGGGAGAAGTTGCTTATGCGGCACGCTGATCACCTTGACTCCGACTCGCCTTGTTTCTCGGCAGTTTTTAATAAAATATGGTTAGACCTTGAATAACGATTAGCTAAACTCTGCTAAGTGAAAAGGTTTAATCTTCAACAGAACTGGATTTCATCCGAAAAATTGTCAGTGCCTCTGGAGTTTGGCAATTTCGTCAGGGTTATGATGTCGAAGTCAACCACCAAGGGATACCTGCCGGATTTTCGTATTTTTCCGCGCTCATATCTATTTTACCGTGAGTATGCAGTGATTTTTTTCCAGCATGAGCGATTTATTTAGAGTCATGGACCGTGATAGTTCGTCAAAACTCCGATTGTCATTCTCTTTTGACATTAATTAGCACCAGCTAAATATTTTTTAATCGACAGCGATATCAAGCAGCCGCATGTCGATAAATTGGCTCCAGGATATCTAAATTACGATGTAAAATAATGTTGTTCCGTAGGGAAAGAATGCTCTCACTCACGTTCATGACAGGGGAAACACTTCCTCTGTTCTTTCGCTGTTCCTCCGTGGAAACTGACCTTGGAATGGATTATAGAAAGAATCTTCTAGTGAACTGCGCAATTGATATTGGGCCTCCTCTTTTGAACAGAGAAAGTAGCCGACTGAAAAAATATTGGGCTAATAATCGACTGCCCGTAGGGAGTTGAGTTGAAAGGGGCATAAGCCATCAATTGAAAACATAACGAGAAAACCATTATTGTAGCGGCCCTCGGAGGATAACTCGTGTCATCAGTCGTCACGTATCATCGAAGTCAAGTTCAAAAAGTGAAGGATAAGGTAGTTCGAGGTTATTAAGGGATGACTTTGCTCCATTGGATCAGATCTGATACAAAAAAGTGCCTGGTGGTTGGATCAGAAGAGGAGCGAAACATTACGAGAAGACAAATCACCCAACTTGCGAGTTGAAGGTCGCAGCACTGCGCTCGCGGAAGAAAGCAGTTGAAGAAGCGTTCCCCGGTAGATTCTATCGACTCTTGGTAAACTTTCATGAGACTGTTCTTGTTGATGAGCATAAATTCGAAGACTTGGATGAACCGGCATGAAAAAACGTTAAATCGGGCAAAAAAATCTTGAGCGGGACATATTTTTACGACCATAAATGCGGAAAAACGCAAAATGCGGAAACACTAAATACGGATAACTTTTACATTGTCCTAATAGGGTATGAATCGGGACCCAAAAAAATAAACGCTAAATGCGGAAAAACGTTAAATGCGAAGACGTTAAATCCGGATCCGACTGTAATTAGCAATTTTCCTAGCCATCAACGAGGACAGGCAGAAGGCAGTGACCTTTGGAATACCATCATTAACCCTCACATCTATTGTAAACAACAGAGGAAAAACAGAAGAAACTGTATATCTAGGATGCACAAATAAAAAAAACTCAGGCAATTAAATATGAGGATGAAGAAATTATGTTTAGAAATATAAAACTATTGTTCTTTCCTCCGAACACTATTAGTAAATTACAACCCTTAGACTAGGGAATTATTTCTTAGGTCAAAAGGCATTAACGAAAACAGCTAGTGATTTGTTTGTAGTGAAAATGGGATTCAAAAGTGCTTGTGGAATTGAAAACATTATTTCGAAAGAGAGAGAGAAAGAAGAGAGAAAAAATTTTTAGCAAACCCATTAACTAATTTATTTTCTAAAAAGGCCTCTTGAACATTTACTTTTACCTTTGTGTAATCATTTAATTGTAAATATATGTTCACTTATGCATACCTATATGTTTAAATATATTAATATAATGGCTTAAAAGACAGTAGCACCATTCATTTCCCAAGGATATGAAAAAAATGGTGCCTACCACTAAAACCTCTCCATAGTGAACCTCCATGCATCGAAATGCCCAAATTTTGGTCCCCTCCATTACGATGTAAAGAGGTTTTACTGTAGTTGCTTTTGGTCAACAGCCCACTTTCTTAACCAATAGTAGTGTTATGTATTAGTAATTACTACAATGATGTTCAAGTTTTAGGGTTTCTTATTTTATTGTTGAATTATAAAAACTAGTGCACGAAAAAAAAATGTTAAATGATATCATTAACACATTCAGCGTGGAGCACGTCAATTGACGAGGTCCGTCCAAGCCGAGATACGAAGCACATCAATTGATGCGCTGTGTCGGTCAGGCCGGGAGCCCACTTCTACGCCTTCGTATGTATTTCATACCCTCTACAGAGCCTTCCAACCATGTGTATGGCCTTCAGCAGGCTTCCCTCTTTCATACCGTATCTGCCATTTGTAAATAGCAGTAGCCGAACGGAAGCTATGGCGTGGAACCCTCAAGTCTATTTTTCGTCCACATTTTGCACCTCACACAAGTGTATGTCATTATTTTTTTCAATATTCATGAATGAGATTCTTATAATATTGTAGTTTATATGTACATTTTATCTTTTTCTTTTCTTTCATGCCAAATTTCGATAAATACACATTTCTCAAACAATATATTTGCATTTTCTATTAACTGTTTTTAATACTTTCTCTAATTATTGTTTAATTTATTTGTAGAATTTAAAGAACTATAAAGATGGATAGCTCTCTGTTTTTTGAGCCCCATAAGTATTAATTTTATACTGCTGCATATGTTAACAAATTAGGATATTTTATTTTTCTACAAACAAATTCTCTCATCGAGACCTCAGGGAAAGATAAAAAATCCTCCGTAGCACCTGGCAAGGGTGGCAGTAAATTTTCATTCCAACTTTGTGTAAATAGTATATTTCTCATTTTAATTAGTCGATTGCCTTCATATTTATAGAGATGCATGTGAAGGTGCCAATACAGTTAATAAATATAGAAGTAGGTGTTGTATCAAAAAGAATTACACATAATGAAGATTTGTTATGCATTGCTGTTTATGAAAAATTTGGAAACGTATTACCTTAACCATGACCTCAGTGTATGATCTTACTTTCGATTATTTAGTCGTAATATTCTCCAATTTGATATTAAGGATGTAAATCATTTTAGGTTTTGAGGAATTCTAGGAATATTTAATAAACACAAACCATTTTTAGCCTCTCAACATTTTTTGCATCTAAAAAATAAATGCACTTTCTCTCTCTCTCTCTTCGCTGCAGTAACATTCTTTACTTTCCAGAGCATTCTTTCTATCCTTTTCAATAGGAAACCTATACGGTTACAGAGATAGAACATTTTTTCTTTCCTCAATTCGGTGAATGAGGGAAAAACAGATGTGGAGAGCGGGTCTGAGGATGAGAGAGAGGGATTCAGTTGAAAGTATACCGGGACTAGCCGCGGTGATAACTTTTACCCGCAATGCACAATCGTGCGAAAGATCCACAGAGAAAAAATCATTCGCCTTGACCGGGATTCGAACCCGGATCCCCCGATTTCCGGTCGAGTGCTTTAGCCAGTTAAGCTACCGCGGCGTCATTCTTCCCTGTGGATATTTTCGGACACTACCGGACAAGGTGTTACTGGACTGCTGAGCATATGATGCCAGGGAAGAATGGCAGGGAATATCCACAGGGAAGAATGACGCCTCGGTAGCTTAACTGGCTAAAGCACTTGACCGGAAATCGGGGGATCCCGGTTCGAATCCCGGTCAAGGCGAATGATTTTTTCTCAGTGGATCTTTCGCACAAGGGATTCACCTGGGAGGGAGGCAATAGTTATCGCAAATCTCTCTTCAGGCCCTTTTTCTGGAGCCAGTGGTTCCAGTATTCCGCCCCTAACCACCAGACCCTCTACCTTTGCTTCTTACCCCCTCCCTCTCCCTACCCCACATCTTGACCTAACCTCAAAGTTTAATCAGTTCAGATGCTTTCCACTGCATTGCAGTCTCAATATTAACACTTACTTTCACCACCCATTGTCTTGTATACAAGATTGTGCCTATTTATGAATCCATCCAACCAACCATTATATGCCGTGAAATCTTTGATTCCCAATCTTGTGGCGATATACAACACTTTTTTTTGTAAGAATTTGCCATTTACAGGGACATTTGATGATCTTGCACCTAAAAACCACTCTTACAGCATTCCTTCTAATTCTTCGTACCGGGAATTCTTCACTTATTTTCTCTTTTTTGACAAATGTCCGCACTGGTATGCATGTTTTACGATCGCATCACAATTTTTCACAATGGTATTCAATGTTGAGACTGACAATTCCAGTTGCTTCACCAGATCTATGCAGGTTTGGTTATGGGAATCAACTTTAATTAATAATCCTCTATAATTTTCATTTTGTCATCAATTGAAACTGTCTGTTTTTCACCTTTCCATTTTCAAACAGGATGAATTCTACTTCTCGTGCTAATCGAGGGTAGCTGGACAACACACAAGTATCTGAACTACCTCACTGATCTACTACTGTAAACTGTCGTGAAACTTAGTAATTTTTATAACTTATCATAATTTGCGATGCACTGAGACTTGAATGCAATAATGCAAGTTTCAATAATTTTTTAATGTATTTAATTAACCCATAATTTAAAAAGCCCAGTAATGGCAGTTGAATCAAGTCAGCTCAAAAGATCCCAGTTGTCAGTCATGCTCTGTAAGTCACGGTAATTATTACGTCTTCTTTCCTTTCGAACTTTATAATATCAAACTATGGACTAAATCAATGTAGTAAACATTCAAACTGGAGTTCATACATTATAATTATTACATAGTTGGATAGTCCAAAATCCCTACAGTCATTTCATACTGCGAATCTTTTACGCACAGACAGGTAACGAGATGACGTACAGTGGAAGCCCCTTATAACGACAGCTGTTGGGAACAGAGAAATCTGTCGCTATAGTGAGTTGTCGTTGTTACCGAATGCAATTACATCGTCACAAAAAAATCACTCATCAGGCGTCACCGGTTGTTTCGGTCGAGAGGCAAAAATTGCAGCATGATAGCCGTTTTAAATCATTATTTTGAACATTTAATTCACTATTCACTAATGATCATATTCACTTGCAATCTATGATCAAATCATATGTAATTATGCAGGATGCTATATGCCGAGGCATTAAGAAGTCGATTTTAAAAGTCCCAGCTTCAGACTCACTCGTACTGAACTGTGCATTATGAGCTGTTATTATCCTTATTTCTTGGATGCTCCAAATATACATGTCATAACTACCAGTTATGGCTATGCATCAGACTATTAAATGCTAAAACTTCGGAATCTGTTCAAAAATTCATACCTTCTATCTTTCCGAGTAGTGATGAAAATGATGGGTGGCTGCTGCAATTGGGTGACGAAAGGAGCGTGATTAAATTTTAGGGTTCCACATGAGCATTGCAATTCTATCTTTTTCAGGTTAACGGCGGAATGAAGGTGGAAGTAATCTTCTTATGCTTCAAGTCTGCCTGTATGAATGGTTTACTATCGTGTTTCAAAACAGCCGACTCAAATGCTATCGGAATCATGAAACTGGACAGCATTACGGCATCTAAAAGCATATTAGTCATATCAATTATCTTCGGTGGAAAGGGTGAAAAACTGTTTCAAATAAATAGAAAGACATATGATAAATGAAGTCTACTCTTTGTCTGTCTGTTAGCAATATTTATGTTTCGTAGAGATTCACGCAATCAGAGGCAATATCAGCGGACGTAGAGACCTCTAGCGGCAGTAGCACACACTTATTGATAGGAATGCTGACTGGAACTGAAGAACGCTCGTAGTGTTAGGCGGCAATAACACAAATTTAACGTTTCTTAGTTCTATTGGTGAGTGGGCTGGGCAATTGTCAATGAATAATAGTACTTTTTTATTCCTTCCACCAATCCTGGCATCAAACGCTCGTAACCACTGCGTGAAGATAGCAGCCGTCATCCAAGCATTTTTATTTGCTTCGTAAGTGCAAGGGAGAGTTTTAACTCCCTTAAAACATCGGGGATGGGCGGATTTCCCCACCATGAACGGTTTTAACTTATCTGAACCATCCATATTGGCGCATAAAAGAACAGTTACGCGGTCTTTACTTTTCTTCCCTTCTTTGCAGGGGTCCGTTCGAGTGGCGAGAGTTTTGTCCGGGAGAAGGTTAAAATATATGCCCGTCTCATCCGCGTTGTAAATATCGCAGAGGCTGTAATTGTCCAAATAGTCTTTAAGGACCGGAGCCCAGCCTTCCACAGCATTAACGTCAACACTTGATGATTCACCGGATAGTTGGTGAAGGGATATCCCCTTCCTATTTTTAAATCGTGCAAACCATCCATCCGAGCACTTAAAATTGTCTTCACCAAGCCTCTCACACAAATACTCAGCTTTAGCCTTCATCATTGGGCCGGTGATAGGAATCCCTGCGGCTCTTTGCTGGCAAAACCACGAGAAAAGAGCAGTTTCTAGCTGCGGATGCTCTCCGGGCCGCAGGTGTTTTTGAGTGCTTGGACGCCCTTCTTTAAGCACTGCCGAACGAATTTGTTCTTTTTTCTTTAAAATAGTGAACAATGGATCGATGTATTAATTCCAAATCGCCTCGCTATTTCACTCTTTGAACACTCTCCACTTTCACAATCTGCAATAATTCTCATTTTGGTTTTTTAAATCCAAGGACTTGCGTTTACCAGCCATGGTGCTAGCAGACGGGCGGAATAATTTTTAACCTCACTACGGAGGCGCGGGAGGGAGATGACAAAAGAGCAATGAAATGTGTACTCAAGAAATTTATTAAGGAAAGAAGAATAGGAGAATACGGAACATGTAGACGTCGACGTTGGCGGAAAAAATGCCGTTTTAAAAGTATTGAATTCCAGAGATGTGGCACGTGGTCAAAAAGTCAACCTGTCGTAATTACGAATGGCGCAAGAGAGGAATCGAGCCATTATCGCTAATACGAATTTATTTTACATTTAAATCATAGGGTTTAAAATGGTTCCTTGGGTAGCTGTCGCTAATTCGAGCTTGTCGCTATATCCCGTACTCGTTATAAGGGGCTTCCACTGTAGTTCAAATTTCTGACAGTGAAGGCTTGCACCCACCACATTCAAATTCTTCCCGAAAATAGTTCTCATCACAGCTCTCTTTCTCTTGTATTTTTAAATACAAATGTGCGAAAGAAAGTCAAATGATGGTTTGCAATGACTGACATAAACGAGTAACTGTTTTAGTGGGCAAATTATTTTTTTAGTCAGCACATGGTGACACAGATAGCTGGCAAACAAAAAAAAACATGGCGTAATTACAGGGCTCAACATACATTGGAAAGAAATTAGATGGAACCCAAAAAACTAAATAAAGCTTTCAATTTGCAGTAAAACATGAATTCTGATAACGCAAATATGAGGTTTCACTGTACTCATTTTAAACCCACCAGGAATCACAATGTTGACATTCATTTCCCAACCATTTCAACTTAATAAATCTTTCATGGTACATACCAGCTGAAAGAATATGGAACTCACTACCAATAGAACAAGGAAATTTGCCATCAATACATATATTTAAGACTAAAGTGTATAAGTTATTTCATGATAGTTCAGGGAAATTCCCTGTTTCACTAGCTCTGCTGACGTGATTGATTACTGCTGTGATAAGGGGAGACTATATTTTGTATTCATGATGTAATTTTCTATTGGTGCTAAGTTTTTCTGTTGGACCTGAAATTTTTCCTCTGAATAAATAGTGATATTATTTCCAATGTATTTAAATTGTGTGCAGCTGGATTCCCGGGAATCCACATTCAAGATGCAATTGTATGTATATGCTTTTACAAGTTTATATTTTTTTCTTTGATTTTTTTCTTTTTTTGTATTAACCGAGCCTTGCTGTCATGTTTTTTCTTTGTTCCTCTGTCAAATACTCTTTCCTGAATTGTTGAGCACTTGTAAAATATCTCATGCGTCAAAAAGGCCCACAGTAATAAATTAATTGAAATTGAAATTAATGTATACATGAATGCAGACAACACAAATGATTGCCAATCAGTCATCTACTCACAACAAATCAGGACGAAAGTGATGAATAATTGCACAGAAGGCCATTCCATTCCTCCACGATGTCGTTAGGTTCGTGACTTTCACCCCAGCATAATCCCTCGTGATATCCTTACACCACTCAAGGAGATCCTGGCCTGGCGTCGTCTCCTTCAAGTGTGGCGTGTTCCCCTTCAAATCCAACTGCAAAGATGAAACGCGAGGCACTTTAACCTGCAGCACCATCCAACACATTTCAGAGACACAATAGAATTACAGCCAGCGTTTGAGAAGAAAAAGAAAATAGAGGGGGGAGTGGAATGCAGCAAAGGATGAGTCTTCTGAATCAGGCAAAGGAAAGAGAACAGATAGACCCTCTCTATTCCGCCATTCCATTATCCCACAACTCCAATATTTGGCACACTTTGAATGCACCTCGTTTGGTTCCTAGCAAGGTTAAACAGCATCGAAGTCATAAGGTCCAGCTCACACTTACACCATTCTTGCATTACAGTTTTTGTTATTTCAGTTTATCTGCTATTTTAACTGATAATCCCAAGCTATTCACAATGCCAAGCAGTGCAAATAATTTGGCAAAGAAGTGGAAACATGAATCTTTGTCTGCGATGGAAAAGGTGGAACTCCTAAAGAAATTGGATTGAGGAACTTGAGTCAGAGTTTTGTGCAAAAGTTATGGCATTCGGTCTTTGACTTTATAACTGGCAACTTTCTGTGTATTCTTTCTATCATCTCTTTTTTCCGCTCCCTCATACTGACTCACTAGAACAGGAGGAAGATGGCACTGCTCTTGAGGGCTGGATTTCTGAAACAACATCATAATTTTCAACTGCGTCTCCCCATACTCAGGGAAGGAGTGGATATCGTGACTTTGAGTCAAAGGCAGTTATGTCTGTACTAATCTCTCCAACTTTGAGGGGGGACGTGCAATGAATTCCAGGAGGGCAAGTGCACTTTAATGATTGAATAAGACCAATAAAGTTTCCATAACCTCACACCTGTGGCAAGGACAGACGAATTTTGCCACAAGATCAATGCACGGTGCCTCATTTGCCGAAGCGTTAGATTATGGAGTCTCAGAAATATGTGTTGACATAATATAGATCGCCTCTTCTGAGTGTTGTAAAATTATCTTCAGACAAAATAATTATAACATAAGAAAAAATATCAAGAAGACTTAAAAATGTCAGAAAACGGTCTAAAGTAAGGGTACAATTGCACAGTTTGTTCCCAAAGAAATGACATAAAATGACCTAAAACAAGCCATGGGTTCACGCATTTTGGAGAATCTCTGATAGCAGTGATTCCACTCCCCATGTCCCTCCCCTTCACCGAAGATGGCTAAGGCATTCAGATAGGAGAGTCATCGCAGAGGCCAGTGAGTCACTGCTCATTCAGCTACTCTCCGCCACGCTCAGCAACCTTCACACGGAAAGGGGAGCAAGGCTAGACTGCAGCCGTAGCTACAACCACTGCAGCTCAGCTGCCTTGAACTTCAATTTCTTTTGTACTTCCCTGCGAGTACTTCTGCAGTGGTATCACCATGCAAAAAACATTTCCAAACAAGAATCTTCCACGAGGCCTTAGCAAGATTAGCAAAACTTGGCTTCCAGTCACTTACAGAAATAGAAATAAAGATGTGCAGAAAATTCCCTGCCAGCACCCACCACATATAAATCCATGCTCAATAAAGGCAACACAGTCAACAGCCCTGATGAGGTCTCCAGCATAGGAGAGGAAAAGTTGGCCGGTTTAAAGTCTTCAAAGCCATTAATACATATTGATAAAATGGAGATTTTCACAAATCGGAGAAGACTATTTTACGTGATTTTTCTGATAAAAAATTCTCTCCACAAACAGAAGAGTTGGTAAATTTGCACTATTTGAAAAGGAGAGGTTCATCATCCATAGCTTTTACTGTAATTAAAAAAAGATGATCGGTGCTTACAACTTGAAACAGATTTTCCCTATTTTACAATGGAGGCCCACGCTAAAAACCGAGAACTTAACTTAAGGCACAAGAGAGAGCTAACACCGTGATGAATGTGACAAACAAAAATAAACCTCAACACCATTTACCTGCTTCAGATCCAAAGGTTCCAGTGTTATCCTCACGTTTCTGACAATTTGTTCTGAAGAGGGCCTAAAACACGAAGGCTTGAATTAATACACGATGGAAATATTATAAATTAAGTTAATATGATTCATTAGATTATCACTGTAAGCTGAATTTACAGGTTAAATGAAAAAGACTCCCAATTTATACTTGAAAGACACTTCCATCCAGCTCCCTTCCAAAACAATTTAAATTTTAGATTCTAATCAAGCAACTGATTGTTCTTCTGATTATACGGAATTGTGAAGCCCTCAATTTTCATTCACAATGATCAGCAAACTCCACCAAGTCACACCCGAGATGACTACCATTTGATTGCATTTTTACGCTAAATTTGTACAAGGAATTTGCTTTTATTTGCAAGGAATAGCATCTTGATACAGGCACTTGAGATTGGTTGCCTTTCAAATCTTCAACCTTGAATCACTCTATTTTCACAAGCACACAGCAGCAAACCCTTAATCTTAAGTTATTTACCCAATTCACCACTGAAAGGAGGACATGTGAGGTTTATATGAAAGAACTTTAGAGAAAGAAGACTTAAGTTTTCCATGTCTGCACATTATCCATTCCCTTAACTCAGTCCCCAGGTGCATTCTCTCCTCTTTGCACATTCAGAGAGACATTTCCTGCACACTGTCATTCAGGGTGCCATTTCTGTCTTTCGTGAAAAAATGGGTAAATAAATTCCCCTCCTGCTTTAAGAACGACGCCATTAACATTCTCAGAAACAAGAATCGTGTATGGTACCTCTTCAAATCGAACCCTAATGGACACACTCAACACACTTACAGTGACCTGCATCACCATTCTAAGGCCCTTATGCGTCAGGACCAGAGGGAGTCTGTGCTGGCCATGTGCTCTTCCATTACCTCTGCCCCTAAAACATTTTCATCTTCTGTGAATCCCTGCCCCAACCGAACCTGAATCCCTGACACCATGTCCCATGAAGATATGAGAGCGGTGGGCACGGCTAGATCGGACTTATTCCTTTAATTCTTTACTGAATGCCTGCATCCAATCTGCCTCCTAACCATGACCAATCCCTCACTTTTTGCACCAATCACTGCGTCTCTCGCACTGACACTAATCCCCAGGAGGCTCTTTCCAAAATCTCGCTCCACCCTTCTCCTGGTCTTGATGGCCCATCATTGTACAAAACCACGCCTACTCCCTCGCAATATCCATCAGCCTCCTATTGAATCACTGCTTCTGGCTTTGGGTTTTTCCTCTTCAACGGAAAATGGCAAACATTGTTCCCATTCATAAATCACGCCCAAAATCCAATATTACTAACTACTGACCGATTTTTTCCCTTCCCATCCTATCTATCCTCTGCAGCCACGTCCCAATTTGATTTGCCTGAGGCATCTCGAATTTCTCCAATCAAAGAGCAAAAAATATTTAAAATAAAATTACAGCAATCTCAATTAAAGTATTGATTGCCCTGAATTACTTTCCTTCATTAATGCCAGAGTCCCTAGCTGTTCCACTTGTTCCCATTCTCGTCTCCACTTGCTTGCTATCATTATCATGTTAATGTTTCACTGTAAATTGGCAGAATTGCTGTATTTAATCAACCAGTCAAATAAAAAATGTATTTGAAGAAATTGTTGTAAAACCAAATCAATGTCATTTATGAGAAATTTCTGAGTTCACCAGGTGTGTATAGACCGCATAACATGCCTTTTGTAGGAGTTTTGTTAACACTGTAATACTTTTGAGTAGAGATGAGTTGAATGGCATTTTTCTCATTTATGAATATTGAATTAATAATTTTTTCCCGAAAACCTCACTCGAATATTGAATACTGCATTACTAATCACTGAATATACATTTTTCCTCAATTTTAAATACAAACGACAATACAAATAAAAAACGCTGAACACTTAGAAAGTCATTCTACTTCAATATGGCTCCTAGTCCTAGTGCAACTGTCATTCATGATTACATAAAACCTGGGTGGATGGCAAGCACCACAATTCTTTTTATTTTTATTATATGCATATTGAATGTTATATTATTAGAAACTCTTTACTGGGTTCATTGCAAACCTTAAATAAAACATAGGCTTGACAATTACTTTCAAAGGCGGATCTAAAGGGGGCACATGCCCCCCCCCAGACCCTTAAAAAATATGCAATATTATTAATACAGTCCCATTATCATTACGTTCGTTTTTTTTATTACAGGGTTCCCCCCCCCCAGAACAAAATCCTGGATACGGCCTTGCTTGTGCCTCCCCCCACCTTACGTCCCCCAAATTCACGAGTTATGCTACAAGTCTCACTTGTCTGAGGTGCTAACGAAGCGATGTCTTGTCAGGATATTTTGTTTCTCCCTACTAGCAATCTGAATTCATCTGCTCATCTAGAGCTACGCTACTTATTGTTTGAAATGAGTGGGTAAGTTGCCTTCTCTATAGGATAAAAAATTTCATTGCGCAGTCATATGGTCATGCTTCACCCTCTGCAGTAAGCTCTGCCTACGCCGTGCGCGATAGCATTAGTGCCGAACTTCACCTCGCACGAGTGGTTCCGTACTTTTCAGGGTGGGTTGACTTAAAACTAGCGAGTGTTTTCCGTGTGGGTTCAATGGAGTCCGGTTTCATTTTTATTAGTTTTATTCTTATTCGTCTTCGGACCATGGCCCTTCCGAAGACACACGTGAGAACTTAAAAAGATGGACTGAAAATAATTGATGATGAAGAAAAGAATCCGGGCTAGAAATACGTGAATATTGCAGAACGCCTCGGTATGTCCGGTAGCACATGACGGCAGGGGTGGGGGTAGAGCGAGATCCCTGGTGAAAACAAGAAGTGGGATGAAGCCGAGGATCAGGTGGGCGTGCCGCTGACGATTAAAGCCACATTGCCTCAATCATATTAAATATTTAATTGCTAGAAAGGAACATTTCTAATAATAAACTATTTTTGGCCTTCTTGATCCATCTCATAACCAATCACTGCGACGGCGAAATTAGTTGTTTGAGGCATAACACGCACAGTTCTCTCGTAAATACGTGTACTTGAAATGGCATTTGATGGATAAGAATTTTTACATCAGACAGAAATGTATAATAGCAGTGAAAATTCCGAGTGGAGAGCAAACATTTTTAAGCAAGGCGGCTTGTTCCTTTAGGATATTAGAAAGAGAGATAAGTCGAATCAACAATATGACCTAAGTGTTTCGATAAAGTAATAATATTCCTGTAATCGGCTAAAATCTCGTTTGAATCCATTAATGAATGTCATTATTGGCAAAAATCCAGCGGATCCTGGGACATAGGCAACCCGGACAACCATTCCCGCATCGATCGTTTCCCCGCATTCATCGTTTTTTTCATCCATCCCCCTGAAAAACGACAGATCGAGGTTCCACTGTAGTTATTTAACAATCTTTCACAGCACAAATCGATAACAAAAAGCCTTTTCTAAGAATTCTACCATGAATAACCATCGAAAACATTTAAATAAGGCCACTAAAGACATAAAAAGGGGTCAGGAAACAAAAGGGAACATTTTTTCGTGACTTAAGAAAAAGGTTTGAAATTATGAAACTCAATTTTACGAAGTGCCAATTTTCCGGTCCCACTGACTTCGTATAATCGAGAGTTTACTGTACTTTAAAATTAGAACATGTAAAAAGTAAATTTTTTCATGTGACAGGGTGTCATAAAAGGATAAGCCAATCTCACATGCCTTTGAAAGTAGTCATACATTCTTCTTAATGTTGTTCTCATGGAATCATCACATCATGGAACACATATTTTAATGCTTAATTTGAATGATAAGTTTCTGTAAAAACATTATTAAAGAATTGAACAAATAATGCGCGAGCCTTTAATGTGCAAACCGATTAAATTAGAATCACCGACGACCTAAGCTGTGAATTCAAAATTTGAATACTTGATATTTATGTGTCATCAAATATCGAACAGTGTAAAAAGCTCATTGCTCAAGGTATTCAGTGATTCGAATATTCAAACGTCCCATCCATACTTTTGATTCAACATTTTGAATACAATCTCAATTGATAAGAATGAGACTGATGATGATTTGATAACAACAGCTATTAAGAATACCATGACGTAACTCACATGAATGCGGTGGATGTGGATGATATTTTATGGCCTGCAGGATCCTGGTCACTTTTTAAACTCACTGCTTCACCAGCTATTCTTTGGCTAAGAGCATCCACTTGAGGGTCCTCAGTTATAAGACACTTGGAGACAGCATCGGATGAAAAATCCTTTGCACCAGCCGATACATTGCCATCAACTACAACAGAGACCTCATCCTTGTGAGAATACGGCAAACTGGCCACTGGAAGAACGAAATTAGCCTTCAAAGTTAAATGAAAAGCAAGTTTTACAACCACTATTAGTCATGTGACACTCCAAATAAATATTACCCTTGAGACTGATACAGTAATTGTAGAAATAGGTTGGATTAAATAAAGCTTGTGTAAAGATTTACTCCGATTATCATTTGCATTTCATTCAAGAATTCAAACATTGCATTAGAAGTAGCTTAGGAACCTACTTTACAGCCAACAAAACAGGAGAACTGAAGACTGGATGCAAGTCTAGGACAAAAATCATCAAGCAACAGCATTTGTCCAGACAACAGCATGTAGATTTCCTCATTTAAAAGTCACTGTCCAAAAGATCCAAGCATTTTTAACAGAGACAGACTTTCCAAGCCCTGTCCTCGGTTTGATTGGCAGTCTACAACAGCAGCAAATAACCACTAGGGATGGACGGATCCCAGCCCGATCCTTGATTTTCGGAGCCAGATCTTTGGATATTTTCGGATCCAAATGCATTTTCAAATTCCTGCTATAACACAAAGTAATTATCCAAGGTCCTTCTGGGGAAATGCAATCAAAGGAATGCTTTTTAGATTTGCATACATATTTTGACATATTTACTGATTAAAAATCATTTTCATATGCTTTCAAATTATTTTTTAATCTTTGGATAAACCATTTACTGTATTACAGTACTCCTCACATAAGTATCCCCTAAATTTTGTCACTTTCTCATCGCATACTGACTTGTGTTTCACCCGCAAATGCATCAGTTGCAGTGAGGTGGATTTTGCACTGCCTAGCGATAGTTTCATGTCACAGTGCACGCACATGGTTCTCTTTATGTCAATAAAAATATTTCTACATTATGAAAGATATTTATATCAGTATATCATTTAATTAAACATTAGCATCACGTGCAACAATGTTACGGAAACAGAACGAGACGACCGCTCAGTGAGAGGAAGGGGTGGGCAACAGAAGCGCATAAACAATTGGTGGAGGGGAGGGAGCACGCAACCTCCGTCTCTCGAGCAACTAGGCTATGAATGAGGGAGTCAAGGACAAAAATGTCAGATCTTGCTATTTTGTGGCGTCATTGCCTTCAAAGCAAAGCCAGGCAACCTATATGATACACACAGTTGGCGTTTCCTGGTCGTAACTTCTTGTTTGATGGTACTGATGCCATGCTTGTTTCTTTGAAAATTGTGCTGTTTGGACAGTGTTGAATATTGGTATAGTCTTGTTGTAACTAAGAAAAAAACTTTTTTCAATCAATTTGAACTTAAAAAACCGAAATATGTAAGAAATTCAATGCATTTGGTCTCATTCTTTTTTGAATCTCGAGCATGTCATCCAATTGCCGAAAACTATCGAGACATCTTCGGGTCCAATAAATCACTCACCTAGCATTTGTTCTCCAGAAACCGAGAATTGAAGCAGGTACGATGAAAAAGGTCAGTGAGTGGGATGGGGTACGGATGAAACACACTTCCATTGTTCTCGTGTAAATTGATACCGTATAAGGGTGTTTAAGAGGCGCACCCCCTATTTTGAGCATCGGAGGCAAAGAAAAAAAAAACTTTTCAGCATTTTTTTATCCTATCACGCGGCGTTGCAGACTTGTAGACGGCGTTGCAGAGTTGCAGACGGCGTTAAGCCTGGACTTTCGACAGTCATCAAATTTTCCACTTCCAATACTTACAATTCACGTGGTGTTTTTCAGCTAAATTTACACAATATGTATGGCGCTCAGAGATTAGCAGGTATTCACTTGTAGCCTTAACCTTATGATGCTTACTAGGGACGGTCGGATCGGATACCTCAGATCCAAATATCCACAAATAATGCCCTTCATCTTAATGTACTTTGGATCCAAATTCATCGAAGAAATTGAATCTGAATCCGAAATTTTCATTCAATGCTTTCGAGAATGCAACGTCCCATAAGAGGGAGTAGAAAGAGTTCTGATCATGTCTTTGCTTACGCCGTTGCACTACGATGCTTGTCCTACTCACGAACAATTTTTTTAAAAAGCTCTCGTAGGAGGAGTATTGCAATAGAATTTCAGCCATGGAAAATTTTAAAGCAAAACAAGGCAAGCACATAGCGTGAATCTTCCCAAGAGATTGGACAACAATCAGGGGAATCTCAGTGCCGTAAGAAAATAACCACGGCGTAGATTACGCAAAATCACCCCTGGCCCTCCATCAGCCTACGCCTCTGACATTTTTTTCTTCCTTTCCGATACCCCACGGACCATAAATCACTTGCCTCAAAGGAAAATATCAAGTTGCGCGGGAACAATCGAAACTTGTTTCATCCCTACCCCATCTCACCAACTGACCTTGGTCAATCTCCCAGTTTCTGGAGGTCAAATACTAGGTGAGTCACCTACTGACCCCGGTGATATCTCGATAGGTTTCAATAATTGTATGACACGCACGAGGTTCAAAAAAAGAAACATCTAACGCGACACATATCTGACAGAATTTAAGTTCTTTTAAGCTCTAATCGATTGACACAAAGATTTATAGTTACAATTAGGCCAATAATATTAAAAATAGTCTAAACAGCACAATTTTGGAGGAAACAAGCGTAGCATGAGCGCATTCAAACAAGACAAGATGGACTGGAAACTTCAGGCAACTCAAACTGCGCATATCACATTGCTGCACCTTTGCCCCTTCGCTTTGAAGACAACGACGTCACCTGCAAGATCGGACGTGTTCTTCCCTTTCTCCTTAGCCCTCAGCCTCGTTGCGGAGGATAGACAGAGGGAGCGAGCTCCTTCCCCTCTAGCTCTCTGTCAGCGCTCTTCACTTAAAAGCATTTCCGATTTCTTCTATCCGCCATTCCTTTAAACAATGTATGCACTCTTTTGAATTTTTTTAACAGCATTTTTAACACCAACATAATTTTCAATCGCAATAACCCTTCTAAAAGCGTCTGAAGATGATTTTTTGAAAAAGCAGGCCCTTAGCGTAATGGAAATTACTCGGCAAGACAGATGTTGACTATTGAACAGGTATTGCCCTTCAAAACGGCGCTTTTCTCTACGTTTGATAAGCAAGTACTGTATGCAGTATAAATGCCGCGGTATGCCCACTCGTAGCAGTAAATTTAGCGTGCCCTCCGGAGCGAAATACCCCACGCGATCTTTTCAATGTTCACATCTGAGGTACCTACCGACGTGATGGCGCGATGCTTAAGAGTAAGAAACGCAAACAGGAGCATTTTAAAAATACGTCACCAAAGGAGGAACTCCCCTGCCTCCCACTTGTGTTTGACTTTGTTTTTTAGATGACTGATTCACGCAGAAAACCAAGGCCAATCAGTTCTTCTTGGGCTAGCGATTGGGGAAAGGGAGGAGGGGAAGATAAAAAGTTTGTGTAAGAGGCGCACCCCCATTTTCGGCTGCAATTTCTGAGAAAAAAGGTGCACCTATTACACGTGCTTATACGGTATTTTCCTTCCAAGATAATGATCTATGTAATGTGTGGTCTCGGAAAGGAAAAAACTATCAGAGGCATGGGTGATGGATGGCAGAGGGTGTTTTTTTTAATCTGCGACGTAGTCACTTTTGACGTGGTTGTTATCCTATGGCATTGAGATTCTTCCGATGGTTGTTCAATCTCTTTGTAAGAGTCACACTATGTGCCTGTCGTATTTTGCCGTAAAAATTTCTACTGCTGAAATTCTGTTTCACAACCCCTACCAGATGTTTTAATCAAAATTGTTCATGAGCAGGACAAGCATCGCAGTGCAACGGCGCATGCGAAGGTCGGATCGGAACTCTTTCCCCTCCATTCATTTGACTACTTCGACACTGCATTCACTGAAGCATAAATTTAAAATTCCAGATCCAGGCCTTCAGCGAATTTGGATCCAAAGTCTCCGATGCAGCCAATGATACTTCTGCAGCCTTCCACTCCTGTGCAGCTTTGTGGAATTTCAAATTAACTTTGGTAAATTTTAATGCCATAGCTTCTATTTACTGTCATTTTTATTTTTTAATCTAGCTGTGAACACTAGGGTACAAAGCTTCCTGTCCAGCAATAGTTATTAGGGATGGTCGGATTGGATACCTCGGATCCAAATATCCACAGATATTGCCCTTAATCGGATACATCGGATCCAAAGTCACGGAAGACATCGGATCTGGATCCAAAATTTTAAATAATAGCTTCAGTGAATGCAACACCCCATAAGGGTGAAAAGAGTTCCGATTCTATCTTCGAATGTGCCATCGCATAAGATTATTGTCCTATAGAGCGTTCCACATTTAGTTGACAGTACGGGCCTTATGGAGAACAGTGTTGCCAAGCTTCCGCTCCGCCATGAGGCATCCTAACAGCATATGCAAACACACATAATAGAATGGTGCCAAAATGGTGTAGTTCAAAAAGGAGTTTGGGATCGCACGAAAGACGGCCTAAATTAAGGAATTTTTTATCGTAAATTACAACGCCTTTGCTGCAATATAAAAGGAAAAGTCTTTTGTTATTTTATGTATGTACTTATTCAATGCACAAGCTGAATAATGAATACATAATCTGTAATGTAAAAAATAACAATAAGTTGAAGGATAATAAAAATTATCGCCACTCCAGAATGAGACAAAATTTCTATTCCTTCCATATTATGCAATATTTTTGGCTCTGGCCAGTATTACATGAAAGGCGATGTTGTATAAGACAACAATGTTTATATCAGACGGATAATTGGGTTTTTAATGTTATCATGTAAGGGAAACGTCTCTTTCCGCTGACGTAAGCTGTAAGACGTTTGCCATAAGAAAGATGACCTTATTGATACCTAACAGCAGAGATAAGTGTAAAATACACTTCACAATTCTCAAATTCAGCAGACCACACAACACTTGTTCACTCCAAAAAATGCAACGACAAACTGGACGCCTTCGTAAATTCTTCCCACAGCCCCTTTGGCTAGGATTGCTTCTGGTGGTACCCTATGAAAGGAACTTCAGGAAACACCCAAGTCCCCTTTTGTAAAAGGCGTGCACTGGATGGGGTAGTGTTTCACACAGATTATGAGATATTCTCTTTCTTGGTTTCCGCGGTGGGACTGAAACACCCAAGGCGCGTCTTATTTCCAAGCCGCTGGCTTACTTTCGTGTATCAATGTATTGAGATAAAAACACTGCTGTTACAAAGTATGAGTATTCTCTGTTTAGGATATCAATATACATTTCATTGCATGCATTTACAAAAAAACTCCTTTTCCGCCCGAGAATTTCCTCCCTGTGCGCAAGAAAAAGCAAGAAGCCCAGCCCAGTGACGCCATAATATTTTTTCTTAAGATTAAAACCTTGAAACTCCCTTCAGAATTGATGTAAGTTAATGACTTTTCCACCAAAAATAACTTTGTAGTTTTCTTCCCATTTTATATGCAGCACATAGGGACCTACGACGTAAGAAACGTAAGTTAGTAAGCGATGACTTTTTACCTTGCAAAAATCAAAATTTTCATGTCCTAAAGGGTGTTACGTCAGCATAACAACATTTTAACGCAATCATTGTACTATTGGTGAAGCCCTTCAAAGAGAAAAGTGTGAAAAATGTTGTGCAGAAGATTCAATTCAATACAGACAACGGTCAGGCAGCAATTGCGAGAAGAAGATAAAGTAAAAAAATATACATTTCTAGCGGAAATTTAAGGAAATGTTTTTTATAGCTTTTGTTATAATTTTTACCGAAAAACTATTGGCACCAATGAATGCAGCATCTCTTTCTACTTAGGAATGCAATTTTTAATAAGTGTGTAGCGCAACATTAATTTTTGTGCTGTTATTGACAACACCGCGCTCCCGGCCTTATGGAGATTAACATGGGAAACGATTCTCCATAAGAGCCCACACTGTCAACTAAATGTGGAACGCTCTATACTCATGAACTGTTTTATTTGAAAGCTCTCGCAGAGGTTACGTAGGAGAATTTTAGCTGTGGAAAATAAAAAAGGCAAAATACGACTGGCACATAGTGTGACTCTTCCCAAGAGATTGAGCAATCATTGGAGGAATCTCAGCATCAGGAATTTGAAAATGCATTTGGATCCGAAAATATCCGATCCGAAAGATCCGGCTCCGAAAATCGAGGATTCGATCTGAATCCGAGAAAAATCCTGGATCCTTCGATCCCTAATAAATATAACTGCGATTTAAATAAATACAGTAAAACCTCTATGTAGTGAACCTCTTTACATCATAAACTTCCATACTTCATACCACTCCTTCGGTCCCGTCAGATTTACATGTAAATTTATAGGCAAACCTCTTTGTAGTGAGCCACTTTTATCTCAAAAAACCTCCACTAATCACACCAAGGAGACACCCCTGAGATGGTTTAACTACCTCCGCAAATCATACCAAGACAACTAGAGACCATTAATGCAGCAACGATTACGTACATGGAATGACATTTTCAGTGATAAATGTTTCACCCTTATTATTTGTTTCTTATATACCTTTAATATGCTGTAATTTTCACGTTAATCATTAGTGGTGGCCATTTTGTTCCATATGAGAGCATACCTAACAGTAAATAAGAAGAAAGGTATCTAACTATCCTAATCATTTTAAATGACTATTGAATTAAGAGAGATCTCATAATTTTCTCTCAAATTGTAGTAAAAATCATGTGATAGCACACGCTTTCTGTAATTATTATGTGTATAGGTAATAAATATATGTTCACTAATCCATGCATTTTTGTTTAAACACATACATATAATGGTTTAAAAGACAGTAGTGCCTTTCATTTCTGAATGATATGAAAAAATGGTGCCTATCACTAAAACCTCTCTATAGTGAACCTCTACACATCATAATGCCCAAATTTTAGTCCCCACCGTTACGATATAAAGAGGTTTTACTGTACATGGTAAGCACTATCTCTCCGTAGACATTCTACTATCTGCCCAAAAAGGAACTCAAATTTGCTGGAAGCAGCCTTTATGTTCAGAAGGTATTAAAAGTTTACAATCGTTTCCTATACTAGTGGACCAATTAGTATAAGAAACGATTGTAAGAAGATATTTTGACACATCAACTCATGCCATAAATTAAAACCTGAAGTAGGATATAGAAATAACTGGAATAGATTCATGTTTCATAACAGTCGTTAGCCATAATGAGTGAATATATTACAAGTGAGTAAACAGTAGATTATCAACTTTTTACTTCACTGGGGTAATGAGTTTCATTGAGAAGGGGTATTCAGGGATAGGTGTGAGAAATGCAGTCCAAAGTTTTTTGCTTTACTTTGTGGAACCATGATATTGGAAATTAAAATTCATTTAAAGGATGTTCGACCATAATCGCCTCCATTTGCAATTAAAACCATCTTCTCGATCTCATAATCCGGTTAGCCCGCCCTCATTCATTTCCGCCATTTTGACTTTGCTCTTGACCGGTCCGAAAAGAAATTCTCGTAGCGAAAGTAGCCCCTGTGGACGGTTGCTCCGGAGCACTTCTGTTCGGAGGTGCTTCTTGTAACCAATGTAGCGTTCGTTCTTTGGACTGCACCCAAGGCCACACCACATCATATCGGCCAAGTCCAAAGGAGCAAAATTTGACATTTTGGGCAAGCTTGAATTTTTCAAATATTTCATACCTCTGAAAGTTCGTAAATAGAATGTAATTATTTAACAACTGATTTCAACATATTGTTATTAAGTCTTGAATGTTAAATTAAATAATAAGTTGGACTTTGCAGGCCATATTTTTCCTCAACAGATAGCATGGGCAGCTCAGTTTATCCAAAAATGATGGTTGGTAGTCATTTAACCAAACCCCTTAAAATATACGAATAAACTATTGCAGGAATAAAACTTGAAGTAAGATAAGTCCCTTGGACACACTTGAGGGCAGTTTATAGATAAAAATTAAAAACTTGATTAAGCACTCAAGGAAAAATTTGGTTAATGGCTCTGGGGCGATTTTCGACTTCTCCATAACGTCGTTATATTCACATTATCTTTCATTCAGACATGCCTACATGATTAGATTTACATAAATAGGAAATGAATATAGCAATAGGTATTTAGAAAATTTCACACTAATTGAATATTGACCAAAACCTGATCTCTAATTTTCCCATTAATTTAATCGAATCAAACAACTATTTTTTTTCTGTTAGCCCAACCATTGACCAAACTGATTAGCAATCTCATGCTAAGTGGTTAATTAATTGCTATTTTTTCTATTAAACAATATTAAGCCATAATATGAATGAATGCATGACCCACAGGCACACACAAGCTGGCAAAACAGATAAACATGCTTTCCAGTCAAACGAGAACATTCACACACTATATGTATGAATGCACAATACGTACCACTCATTGGAGTGCTTGCAAACTCAGATTCACTAATGCTGTTTGTTAGCATGTCTATTTGCGTGGTGAGGTCAGTAACCTCTTGCAGTTTAAGGCTAAGATCCTGAGCAGATTCTGAAAAAGGCAATGAAATTGGCAAATAGAAAAAGCAAAAAACATCAATTGACACAACTGTAACAGCAAAGAAAAAATATAGAAGCCATACCCCAACTGAAAGCAGCAAATAAATATGAATATAAACATTGCATTATTGATGACAAATAAAATTCATTAACATTGCCAGTCACTATGAATATGCCATGCCCATCATAGTGACCAGTCACACAGTGGCAATCAAGAATCAATAAACTACACTTACGTTCACTAACAACCATCATTTGATATTGATATTATCCACATTTGTAACTACCTATACATAGAGGCTTCTTGCGAAGAATTCACCACATTTAACTTCCAAAATAAAGAGACATAAATTTTAACACTCTTATAACAGTTTTTTCTGCAACACAGTACATTAGTCAACAATTTAACTGCTGAAAAAACTGATCAATGTGGATGTCTTTGACACAAGTCTTCAATATTAATAATGCCTTTTCATTCACAGCTGCTTATCGTCGGGGCAGTTGGTTACTAGTCTGTCCCAGTTAAAGTGACGTAGGGAATCCATACCAGATTACATTAGCTTGCTTACCAATGGAAAAAATCAATGCCAATGAACGAGATCAATACCAGTTATGTTTACAATTATCAAAGTCAGCCATCGAGATGAAAGGGCCACTACCGAGCCCATTGCTGCTCTTAAAGTGCAAATTAACATTGAATTAAGCAGCACGAATCTCCTCCCAAATGACTGACATTGCAGTTTCAGGGTGTCCACAACACCTCGACACATTTTAACCTCAACTTTGCGATACATCCAATGGCAGATGCAGGATAAGAACAAGGGGGGGGGGGGGAAACCTCCCAGCAGTAGTGGGGGTTCGAACAAAATTACCATTCAATTTAGTGGAAATTGGATACCCAATTAGCCCCCCCATAGATCCGCCTCTGACCACATCTAGACATATTTTAATCCTGGATCAATCCTGAGATTCACATTGGAATAAGGTGGTTTAACTAGTAGCATTACTGACTGGCAATTGGAAGATCAAGGTTCAATTCCCAGCCAAATATTTTTTCATGATAAATTTTGCCCTTGATGTATTGATGTGCAGATTTCTAAGATTTTTTTTCTTCTGACTTTCCATAGTATTATTTCACATAGTACGAGACAAATTTTGTCAAAGTACTTATGTAATTAGTTATCTGTGAAAATTGATTGCCAGGCTGTCATTTCCCCCCCCCCCCCAAATACGGAACATTTGGGTGACGTCTTTCCATCCAAAGGCAAGCGAGTCATGCATTTCTTGATATTCCTTTTCATTCATCAAGCTGCCAAAGCACTCCTGAGCATTTAACGTGAGCTAGAAGTTAAGAGAACTTGCATGCCAATGTGCTCGACAGGACAGTGCACGGGATGGCAAAGAAGTGGTAAGCAAAGGTTCGAACAAACAGCTCTCACTCAGCCCAGCCCTGCACTGTAGTGACTCAAGCAAAAGGAAGCACCAGTTCAGAAGAAAACACTCAAATACTCTGCATTTTCTCAGACCGTAAATTTACCACAGTAGGACATATTTTCCAAGCAGTCAGAGTTTTCCAGACATGAGAGAATGGATAATAAATAAAATTGATAATAAATATATTCTTTAGGCATATACACTTACACACTGTTTTTGCACACATAAAAAAGACCATTGAGTTATTTCTACGAGCACCATACACCCATTTACATTTTTGCATTTTGTATCTTTGCATTATTTCCCAGAATGCATTGTAATGATGAATACATCTCTCTATAATTCACTCAGAAAACAAGAAGGTCATCAATGTCAGATACCAATCACAGATCACCAAGAGAGGGATACACATTGTCAAAATTAACTTACATTCTAAGTGACTTTGTGCTTACAACTGCTTCAGTAAAAAAGTTTGATTACCATCAATTACACATCCTTGAGATGGATTTTAAAATTTATAACGTGGCTACTAATTAGAGATAGATGATTTCACAGGTTGAGCATAAATAACAATGAATATTAGTCTTACCTTCCAGTTCATCTTCTTCGTCAAAGTCATCAAGAGGTGCAATGTCACCATTATTAGTAACACTCATTAAACTGGCCATACTTTGCATGTCTTCATCCCTGCAAACCACAGCAAACAAAGATATTATAAACTATAGTTCATTCAATAAATAAACGAATATCTAGAAAAACCTAACCTTTAAGTCCACTTCTGAAACCCAACTGCATTTTCATTTTTTTTATCGAATTGAAAGCATGCAATGAACTGGATAATGGTCTCACAATTTCAAACAATAGAAAGCACCATAAAGGATTGCAATGATCAAATAATTCCACTTCTGCCATAATTAGGTACTACGGCCCTTTTCGCTTCAATGCTGACTTATTGCCAACAAGGAAATAACTTCAGGCATAAATATGCATGCTCTAACCTTCCTTTTTTAGAAGTAAATATGTACTTCAATTTGATCAAGTTCACTAAAATGAAGTCATAAAAGCCAGTTCCAGCTGTACATCTACAGCCTATATCGAGATGATTTTGGGAACACAAAGCATGCAATTAGTATTGTGTCGGTTATTAACATTATTGGAGATCTAGCTGATACGCTAGGTGTGAATGCTCATTATCAGCCTGGCTTGCTACCTTTCAATCTAGAATTCCTTTCTTCAGCGTAACTTTAGAGCCTACGAAGCTCAATGGGATCATATCTCTCAATACAAAGAATCTCGTGTTTGAAGGCTATTCAAATGATTCCACCAAAGTATGGAAAATATCAGATGATTTTGCGTGAATATCAGTAAAAAAATTGAACTGACAAAATACCATGAAAAAATCTGACCATGGGAGTGTTCAAAAAGCAGATCTGAGAATACAATCAAACTTGGTACGTAGTATGCACTCCCATGGTCAATGAGAAGCTGTTCTCGAATCAACTTCCATATTTTGGAAGAGAACTGTGGAAGTCCGCACAGGGCGAGCCAGGGAGGGAAATGTCCCTTCATCCAGAGTTGGGGGCAGTCATCTGCCTTTTCAGCGAGCAGTCGCTCAACTGTATTACAAGCCATCTGTACCTAAAGGCTCCCAAGAAGCATCTTGTTAGAAAATTTCACTTGTACCTCTCCCAGAAAGAGAATTACCATTGCTCATTGGTATGACATATAGTTTTCCGGTTATGCTTTCCCTTTCCTCATATGCAGAGAGCTGAAATTTCAATTATTAAAGAAATACCATTCGAGAAATCAGGATTGTATTTCAAGAGTATGAGTTCCTAATATCATATTGCAACATAAAAGGAAACCAAGTATGTGCATGTATACTGTAAAAATGCTTCATGTTCCGACACCGAAGTAACATTATTGAAAGTAGGCTCCCAAGTGAAAAAAATGGGAAAGCACAATGGCACATTGCAGAAAAGATATTCCATGAACAAAAATAAAATTTTCAGCAAAAATCATGGAAATAACAATGACTAATAGGCTTCTTTACAATAAAAATTTGAAATTATGAAAAATAAGTGCCTCATATAAGGTTCATTCTGGAGTCGCCAGCATGTCATTCTGTCATCTTAACCACTGCACCACAGTTCACTCACATCTGATGAGATACATATTATACGGACGTATACATTTGACCTGCAAGTGTTTAACTGCAGTTTTTGTTAAAACTAAAGGTTATGTAACCTCATATGGGAGGTGACTCAAGAACAGCTCCCGATGAACCATGATACTACAAAGTTTGGTAGAATTCTGAGACTCGGTTTTCGGACACTGCCCTTGTGAGTAGAATACATCCACTCCCCACTTAACGCTGCCCCTTCAATTAGCGCTGTTTATCCATGACCATGTTCCACTTTAATGCTGTCTGGTTCGGCATAAACACATTTGACAATTCATAAATGCACAGCGATCGTTTCACACACTGCATCCTATGCCTCAATTAGAAACGTTTTCTTTTTTGTTTCTCAATGGAAAATCCTTCATTATGAACTATTACCATCGATTATTGCCAATATACTGAATTAAAGGAGAAAAATACAAAAATAAGACTTTCATCAAGGATTATGCAATTGCACCATAAAGTAATTTATTAATTAGTGAACTACATTTCAACTACATTCCATGCCTTTTTTTAATAATTTACATATTTGTGATGATCACACCTACGTTTTAACCACCTGTTTTTCTAAAGAAATAGAGAATGAGTGACAAAAGTGGCCTGACGAGGGATAAAACACCATTTGGCATGAAATTAAAAGCCTCTGAGACATCTTGACAACTTGATGACCATGGTGATGCTCCCTCATGGTTCATGCTTTCTTAACCTCTTCCCTACGCAGTGCGTGATTCCACGGCCTGAATTATCTGATGCTAAAGAAGGAAGACCGGATTTTCACGGCTTGAATTTTTCGAAGCAAAAGGCCAAGTTTTCACGGTTTCGCGGTCAAGCATGCCAAGTGGGCCCCAACCGACATTAGGGTCCCTCGGCGCGAGAGGTCCGACCCTTTCCTATTGTCCGTGTGGGGATTGCCTCGGCCCATTCCGGCTCTCAGTGTCCCACTCAAGGAAGGTGCTCATGGTCACTTATTTGTTTATAAGTTAAAATAACTAAAAGCGCTGTTGCATTCATTGAAAATCAATGCGAGGAATTACATTCTGTATGTTCTGCTGATTGGTTCCAAATTTTAAATGGAATCCTAGCGTTCATATTAACGGAGTTGATCATCACCTAGAACAATTTTTGGAGACGCTAAGGTTAGATGTTTAATTGTTATTTTTATAACTTACTATCAAGTTTATAGGAGCGATATTGTAATGATTTACATCTAAAAATATACGTTACTCTGTTAGCTACATTCTAAGTGTACATTTGCAGTGAAATTGGATAGAATATCCGATTTAACTTATATGAAAAAAAGCCCTCGTAATGTAATAGAATATGATTCTCTTAGTTCTTTGTCGTGAGCCAAAATTACAGCAACTATTTTTAATAACCTCTTACCAACCTTTGAATACAAAGGTATTATAAACGAATTTCGCTTCAAATACTGATTAATGCATATCCTAAAAATTGGTAAATTTAATGTACCAATGGGGAATGTTTTACGTAGACACATGTTGTGAGAAGCATTCCATACCATTGCAGGAATAAGAACTGCTCTACCCAGGTAATTACTCTCATATCTTGGTTCTCTGGTCAGGATCCATTAAGGAGGTCTGCCCTGTGCACCTCACGGGCTTATTTCGGGACACATTAGCGCATTAATGTTTTCTTGGAAAATCTTATTATCCTCCAACTGGCACACCTAAGAGTATATTGGTGTAAGTATTCTCCAACTGAAATATGTACGTGGAAGATGATAACCTCACTCTTCTCGGAATAGCTCATTTTCTTTTCAAAATTTTCTTGGCGTGTATTCAAATTTAGCTGTTAACTATCTGTACGCATTCCGCTACCTATACCAGGGATGGTTTCTGTAGAACCCTGCTGTGCGATGCAGCCCATACCATGAATGAAAGAGAACTGCTCTACCCAGGTAATTACTCTCATATCTTGGTTCTCTGGTCAGGATCCAGGTGGTCTGCCCTGTGCCCCTCACGGGCTTATTTCGGGACACATTAGCGCATTAATGTTTTCTTGGTAAAACTTACTATCCTCCAACTGAAACACCCAAGAGTGCGATATGAGTCTATGATTTAGTGCAGTTTTGCTGAAAACCCTAAAAATAACCGTAGAACTTCGTTTAAAGGTTCTACAGGCATTGCAAAATGAAAGGAATACATTGATGAACTGACATTTAATGCAACAGTAACAATTTAAAAAATTAAAATTGCACTGGTAACAATAAACTGACTGCAAAAGTACGCCGGGATGGGCTGCCTTCGGGGAAAAGGGTCGAGGATTATATTTGCCCAGTTGCAGAGGAAAGGGTCCGGGACCCCGCTAGGAAAGGTCATTAAGGGGAGGAAGCGACTACCTGGACAGTCCCAAGCCGAGAAAAAACTCCATACGGGGCGAAAAAGAAATTCTCAAGCCCTTCGTAGAGCCAAAAGCAACTTCCCGTGAAGGAGCTCGGCGCGAAAAAGTTAACATCGGTTTAAGGCTTTTTCTTTGAATCCTTCCCACTATGTTTTTTTTAAACATAGTGGGAAGTTGACCTAAAGTTCATATTTATTTTCAATATATTGCATGCTGAAAATAAGTACTGCATAGTGTACATATGGCTTGAGGTGAAGCCCATTGCTCAACAGTTTTTATTGATTCATATTGACTGGCAATATGTCAAACAAATTGAATAAATAAAATGGATAAATTTAATGATGCTTAATAATTTGGTTTTCATAGCATTATATAATGTATTTTCAATATAAAATTTAACAAAACTTCCAGTGACAATGAGTGACTCATGATGATGTCACAGGAAGGGAAAAATCTATGTCACCTACGCCTTCAAGGAACTTGATGAATCACATAGCATCATTACAATCAGTGCTCACTTCCCAAAGAACAAATGATAGTGGAGAGGGAGTATGCCATTTCATTGCTAGGACAACCGACGTGAGTCAATATTTTCATGATTCTGTGATACTGTCATAATGAAAAAAATAGCCCAGTCACAAATAAAAAAAGAGTAAGAAAGTTGAAGATAGGAGAAGCAGCAGAAGTTGCGAAATCTTTCAAAAGATTGAGAAACGGAAAAATCAATGAAAGATCCCATTGCAAAAGATAGCTACGATTAACTTAACTGGAGGGCTGTAATTCAAATAAACCTACTTCAGCAGCAGAATATCCCATCAAGTGAATGACATTGCAAAGCTCCAAGCACAGAGGTGCTTAGTGGACAACAGAAAATCATACTGACACCTTGAATGTCAAAAGTGTCAAAACATGATCCCATAATATGACATTCAAATAAATATTTGTGCTCCATGTAATATATGACTATGTAAAGAAATGATGTATCCAAATAGGATATAACTGATGATTAAAAAAATTTATAACAATAGGAATTAACTTTAGTGATAAGTTTAAGAAGGTAAAAAAAGGGAATACATCCTTACGTGGCTTTTCCTTCACGGAGAAACACGCAAGAGAGAGTGCACTCTAATGAGGCTCCAACAATTTTTTTGGTCAAAGGCTTCAAAGTTAAAACTAAATTTGATTGAGACGATTCCACGCTAGCATATCTCTTCATGTTGACAGCGGCAGAGACTAACTGCCGCTTCTTACCACCCTTCGACACCTTGAATCAAGAATTTAAAAAATTAATTCAGACAAAAGGATAGAACTACAGCAAATATTATCACAATTAGAGTTTCAGCTTATTCAAAATGGTACATTAATGATAAAATTTCCTCAGTCAAAAACATTTCACGGACGAAGCTAACTATGAGTAATAATTATCTTAAACTAGCGGGCAGCAGCCCATTTATGATGGTACAACATGAAAAAGAGAAAAGCTTTAAAAAAGAAAAAAAAAGAAACATATAAATTAGAAAAAATGCAAAAAATTGCATTATACCACTCACGATACAACTGCTTCCAACAAATATTTTTTGAATGGCATGCCTCACACTTCGTTTAACAATTTAGGAGAGTACACAAGGTGTCTATAGGCTATATGTAATCAAGAACACTCCCCGTGCTATTCTAGTACTCAATTTTTGAGATTGGATGGTGAGGCATGGAAAATACCTATATTGTAAACAGCTATTGGCATCTATGATGATCTGACTATTAGGGGTGTGGTAAACATTATTTTGGTCATGGTATCTTATATCAAAAAGCAAATAATACCTTGGATAATATGTCGGGACATACAGCACTAGCTAGTAATGGGTAACCAATCAAATTATTCATTAATTTATAAAGGAATGCCATTTTATGGGTTTTCCTGTCTATTTAGAGAGGGAATATTTATTAAATGTTCTGTTTCACGGTAGCTGTAAGGATTTCTGCAAATATTGGATAAAAAATCATTTCATACACTTATATTTGACAACTTAACAATAACCACAGACTTTGCAGCACCAAGAGGAGTAAAACATTTCCACAAAACAATGATCCTCTGTAGATTGAGAGATACAGAAAATGCAAGAGGAAAGAAAAAAACTGGTTTACGTAGAATCCCAGAACTTATAATCACTTTTAACACTCAACCAAAATTCTGACCAAATGGGTCCACTGTCCGCCATAAAGTTTTGAAGTGATTTCATGGTAACCTTTAAGTCTGCGCTATTCCATTCACTCCATTTATCAGCACGAAAATTCCTGAAAGCTTATACTCACATCCTCCACAACGAATGTCCACTCTTTATCTTCCAATTCTTGAGTCCTAGGGTCCTTGAATAGAGTAACCGACACCTCCTTATTTTCGGGGATACCCCAAACGACAACTCCTTTAAGTGGGTCCTTCATCGTGGGCTCCCATGGCAGAGGATCTGTGGCAACTCTCCTCGTTCGTCTTGTCCACACAACACTCAACTTGTTGGGTGTCCTGATAGAATTGGTATAGTAAAACCACTCAGTATGACAAGGGAGCATATATCGTATCAACATTTGGAACAAAATTCTCGACTTACCATTTAGAGGTTGTTTCTAAAGTAAGCTGATGATACGATACTGTGAACTGAAACTTTGCCGCCCTTTTGTTTACTCTTTGCAGTCTTTTCCATACTGAACCCATGACTTAAAAAAGAATTTGACTCCTACACCAGTTGCATTTCTGTGAGAAGAAAATTTGCCGTAGATTGATTCACGTGAACACCAAAATTTAATGCGCATGCACAAAAAGTCACACTCAAGCCTAGATGATTTAACAAATAAACACTGAGTCATCAGCAGAAAATATCTCCAGCATTTTTAAAGAGACAAACAATTATAGCATTAGAATCGCTGCATATGCCAGTAGCAAAATTAGGACGCGTAGAAATATAAACAGGAAAAAGAATCACTGCTTAAAATACCTTACAATGGTAATTCCCTAAAAATTAAATCCCCCCATCTCAAAAATTTGGTCTCCTTGATCTCGTTCGCATAGGCCACAGAATATCCTTGTTATTCGATATATTTTTGCAAGGTCGATAGTATCGGACGACAATCGATAGTTGAATCGATCGTATGCAATGCGAGTTCGAAAGATAGAGCGCGAATTTTAAGATTGGTTTATATATATTGGAAAGGATGACCATTTTATTATACTCATTGACTCGTTTCGGATCTAGGGGGGGTTCACAGGGGCACGTGCCCCCCCAGACCCTAAAAATAAACAAGATTTTTAATGCGGTCCCATTATCATTGCATTCGTATTGTATTTCGAGGTATCCTTATGCCCCCCACCCCCAGAACAAAATTCTGGATACGGCCTTGCCAGAAAGAAATCCTAAATCCGCCCCTGACTCGTTTTTATTACCATTGGGGAAAGATTCCCATGAACTTTTACTAACGCCGAATTTAATGTTATTCTTTAACACCTTGCGTACATTGCAATTTATTTATACCTGGGAATGCATACTGTCTAATAGTAGGAATATATATTTATATTGGCGAAAAATCTCATGCATCATTTCATTATGATGTAGAATATACCAATTTATTATATCTTCTAGTAATATCTTAAAAACTAAATAGTGATGTACACATCAGGTGGCATTAGTAAAGGTAGATAAGATAACGAGTATGACGTCTGTAAAATTACTGTTCAAGTGGTAGTGGTACAGCTTTTTACCCTAGATTGGAAATGAAGATACAACAATTGCCAATTACCCTGCTTAATACTCCCATTGTAAGGGAATAAATCTGATTAGAAATAATTGATAGACAACGTAGATAGAATCTTCATTTTAATAACTTTAGCCTTTAAAAAATTATTATCAACTGTTTCTTGAGTCAACGGCATCAATTGAGTTAATGTTAAGAACATGTTCGGCACAACAAAATGAAACAACTATGACTAACTCGGATTATAACTGTCCTAGATCTTCACTACGTCTGCCACGCATGGAGTAAACCTACCAACGGAGCCACGTCTTCGTGAGACGCGAACGATGAGCCCAAATATGAATCTGACGAAAAGAAAAACAACCCCAAGTAGCCCGAAAGAAAACACTCCGACGATCCAATGTGTGCGTGAACGAGCTTTTCTTCAGGACATCCCATCCGCTAGGGCCCCTCGAGTCTGAATCCCATCTAGCTAGTTCGGTCGAATCCCCGTCCGTCCTGGCCCTACCAGTATAACGTGACTCATGAGTGTCCATGGGCGTGCCCAGGAAGGGGCAGGGGGCAGCTGCCCCCCCCCTCTAGAAGCAAAAATTGCGAAAGTCTTTCAGCAAAATCAGTACTGGATTGAAACGAAAGCATTCAACAAATTTTCTTTAAACCCATGAAAAATGATATGTATTAGTATAAGATATGTAACTAAAATAAAACTATTTTTTCAAGGCAATAATCTCATAGACTATTTTTCACAACTTGGTTTGCTCCCACCCCCTAGACCATGTCTTGCCCGCCTCCTTGATCGTGGCTGCTGCCCTCCCCTAGTTATGATACTGGATACGCCCTTGTGAGTGTCCACACACTATTGAAAACGGTGGTACTAATGAACAGGTTTATCGTAACAAACTATAGTTTGTTTCCCATTTTTCGTTAATCTAATTTGGTTATAAAATTAAAAGGGGAGGAACCGAGAGAAATTGATTAAATTACCACCTGTACAGGTTGCAGACATTCATTTTTCATCAGCTATTTCCGCAGTTAAAGATACTTTCATATTGAATGGTTATATTTATAATATATTTGTGAGAACGGTATTAACATAAAGGCGACAGAGGAGGTCAAATATATATGGGAATTACGATAACTTCAAGCCAATGGTGGGAAACAAATACTATAAATATTTGTGCCCGAGGCAGGATTCGTCAAGCGTTTTGTGGGGAGATTTTCGGATGAGAAAGTTAAAGAAAGTTGCTATATCGCACTTATCAAACCACGCCTTGAATACGATGCGAGCATATGGGGCCTGGGGCAGAAAGACTTCATCTGTCTGTAAGTTGAATAAATTCCAATGAGAAGCTGCAGACGCGGATTAAAGGGGGTTGCACGGCTGACCCCCCCCCCTCCCCACTCCTCCGTGATTTCTGGAAAAACTGGATAGATGGTAACTTATGATTGCTGTGCAATGTAAGTTTATATTTCACCAGTTCTACGAACAATGCTTAAAAATAATTGATGAACACCTGAAGCCCACTTGTATGCGCCTATCAGACCTCGGATGCATTATCGCTGGGAGGTATTGCACATTAATAATTTTAATTCATCCATGGCGTGGAGAAGCCCACGCAGACGTTTGTCAATTTTTGCTCACAATACATTCACGAAACATTTAAAACACATACATTACAGAACATGTTTGCGATACTGAAAACCTTCTGGGGTTTGAGTGCAACATAACATACATATACATAAGCAGATAGAACATTATAGTGAGATGACACTTACTCTGTGATAGAACTGACCTCCATTCTCTCCATCTCCCAATATCTCTCTTTGGGTTGTGATATTAAGTCTCGTGGTGAATGATCCATTCCTACGTTAAGAATACTTTCATTATCATTGATTATGTTGGCAGGCATTTTTCCCATAAATATTTGCGCCGTACAAATTTAAGGGAGTATGATGCCATTAGGAGATGCGTGGCTAAGGAATTTGGCAGAGGTTGGGGTGGAGGTTGGGTCCATCCACCGACCCAGAAGGACCCCATCTTATTTGTCTTCAACAGAGCATTTATGGCCTTCACAGCCGGGAAATTTTTGGAAAAAAGATTATATTGTCTAATTATAGAATGATCAGTGAACACATTACTGAAATAATTTTATTTCCCACGGAAAATATTTTTCATTTAACCTCCTCATAACGTAAATCAAACCTTATGCCATGGGCGTATCCAGCGAAGGGCAGGGGGCTGCCCCCTCCCCTCCCTAGCAGCAAAAATCGCAAAAGTCTTAAAATAAGCAAAATCAGTACTGAATTGAAACGAAAGTATTCAACAAATTTTCCCACTTTAAATCCACGAAAAATTATATATATATTAGCATAAGACATGTAACTAATATAAAATTACATATTTTTTCAAGGAAATAATCTCATAAATCCCATGGCTTGCCCTTCCCCCCCAGTTATGACCCTGGTTACGCCCTTGCCTTTTGCATGATACAGTTTTTGTGTAATGCTGAGTTGTTTTACTTTCCTATTAGTCATTTTTCGTGGAGGGGGGAATGAGCCGTTGATGGGGGACCCCTGGAGTGCAAAAACCCAGCCTTGATTTGAACCGGGACATTGATTTTGAAAATAATTACAATTTCCTCATGTTTCCATTTCACAAGTCTCGAATTCTCGAGGAGGAGGAACTGCATCGCTACGGAAGCAGCGCGGTTTGTCAAAGAGGGGCAGGATGGAAAGCGAAAGAGAAATGCCGATCGAGGGGACTGAGTGCATACCGGCGCCATACCCAATAGGGTGGTCTCCTATCATTTTTTTACTGCCTAAAGCGAAAGATTTATATTCCTGGAGTATACATTTCACGTTTTTAGATTTTCAAATGACGACATCTATTTTTCGCGATTAAATGAAAAGTGAAAATTTCCAAGCACGCGAAAACGCGACGGCTAAGTATGAATGCTGGGAAAAGCCCTACTGCTGTCTGAGGCCACCTGGGTGCGAGGCTATGAACGCCGCTACGATGCAGGTTGCTTGCTGCCGAGCATGGCGGTAGTGTAGAGTACACTGATAGGAGGTAGCGCCTGGCTTAAATAAGGATTATTAATTCCTTATCAAACGAAGCAAACTTTCCAACCATTGGCAATTTCAATAGGTGATTATTAAGAGATGATTCCCTGAGCTCTGTGCCTCATGCATGCATTGGTAATATCATACGATGAAAAACTCCTATCTATTCTAATAAAAACTACCTAGGTCCCTGTGACGTAAAGTGGAGTGGCATCGCATGGGCGCCAATCTGGCCTTTTTCAAATGAGGTTAAAATTGACCAATAAGATTCGTCTAAACTGGTATTTCTAAAACCAAATAATTTGTATATTGTGAATACACTAATGGTGGGTAACGAATCGCAATCAATGCCTTTCGTTTTCTTTGAAGAAGGAAACTACCCCATAACATTCCACAGAAGGCTGATTTCTGTTGCCACTTCGGTCGTATTTTAATCGGTTTTTAAAATTGGCGTTGAGTGCAATGCGATCCGCTTTTTTTCCAATACTATGCAGCATGATCTTTGAAAATACAAGGAATGGCACGAAAGAGCTATTAGTTTGATAAATAGCATCATCATGAATGTAAATTTCGACTGACGCCCCTAACTGTGCCTTACTTCTCCGTCCAATTCGGATCAATTCGTCCATCAGCGACGCCAGTGACGCTGCACCCATTTAATTGCGCGTCGGGTGAAAACACATTTAGAGGTCTATTGTTGACGATCCTCTTTTTTAATATTCGTGGTGCGGCTCCTCAGAGCGCGCGCCATTCATTTTGGCATGCGTACATGCTGTGCGGTTGCGCTGTCGCAGCGTCATTCTTCGGGCAAGACAAGTGCGTCACAGTAGCATGGCGGAAACGGAGGAAAGGGGTTCGCCCCACGACGGGCCGCACTCAATTTATCCTTCCGGTTTCTTATCTGTCTCATTGCACGCAGTCCCATTAGTTTGGAAATATTGCCTGAGAAGCATTTATTAACTTATTATCGCCCGATACCCATGAGTAGTACCTAAATGGTATCTTGGCAGTCGGGTTTTCTTGCGTGACCTACGTTCGCGATGCATGTTGTCCACTTGGGAAAAATTACAGTCGTAGGTAGCGGAGTGAATGAATGGTGCACGTGTAATTGCGAGAGCACCTACTTATGCATAGTTCAAATGGCAATCTGGGAATTAATATTCATACCCTGCCGATCATCATAGAGATGTCGCACTGCAGATGTAGGTGTTAACAAATGAGACGGTGGACTCTGATGCGTTTCAATAAATGCAGGAAGTCGCAAATTGAATCAAACGCAGGGGTTAAACAAATAAATATAATAATTTAAAAAGATCTTATTTGCTGTAGTACTTTTTATATATTTTTATTGGGTCCTAAGAAGAGTGTCCTTTCAAGGCCCGAATAACATTCTCTGTAGTTCTCATTCTCACTTGTCAATGTTCTTAGAATTTTTTCATGCCATAACTTTGCGATGCGTGTCCATATGGGCCTCAGTATTCTCGTGGTAGCGAAAAAATGCTTGGTGAGGTCTGCCTCGTAATTGCACTTGTAATTGTCGTAACGTGTAGCTGAGTGCATGTTGGGAGAATGACACTCATCCCTTGCAATGCACCCCAGAGGTGGCAGGCAATCATCGGTATCGAGTGGATGTATCAGGGAAAATGCATCGACATAATACCGTGATAGCGAACTCAAGAGTTCTTGGAAGTGGGTGATAAACATTGGACACGCATTACGCCAATGCATGAAAGAAGTTGCAGTTAACGAAACACGATAACGAACATTGTGAATAAGAACTTCTCCGTCCAGTTTCTTTTTTCTCTTCATAAAACATTGGTAAGTTTACTAATTAAAATCCATTTATTTTGCTTGCGACAACATTTAAATTTATCCGTCTTTCTCTGCGAGTGTAAATGACGCGATAGCATAGAAATTCAAACAATGGTCATCATCATAAAGAGTCATCAATACTATGATTAGTATGACGCAGCTCTCCCCTCAATTCTCCAATCAGCTAATTTCTTCACACATTACGTATTTTTCTTCTCCTTCACATCCTCCATTGCCTGCCCTCTGCATGCATCTCATCGATGGCCGATCATCCTCTCCTTCAACAATGATTTTCATCATTCCGTTGTGCTTCTACAAAATGGCGGATTAAATCGTCCTCTAGCACCCAAGCAGGTTTTCAAAAGACTTCTCTTATCACCCACTTTTCTCAGAACTTCCAGATTACTCACACCATCAATGTACGCACTTGATCTTCGTCATTCTTCTGTTACTCCCCATTTCAAAAGCCTCCAGTCTTGATTTCTCCGCTGCTGTCATCGCATATCTATGCCTCAATACCGTATAGAAGCATGCTCTGGTTATTCATTGACACACGGGAATAAAAGAGGAGTGATAATCTACTATTGTAAGCCCGTAGGAGTCCTTCTCTCTAGCAGTTGAAGAAACTGTGACTTCGGTTTGTCTACACGTGTTTATTTTTTCTGACTGTGGATTTGTTTGAGAGCGAGAGTGGTAGGTAGACATGCAGTTAGTTCGGGTGGGAGGTAGAGAGCGCGGGTGAGCTTTTTCCCTCAATGCCTACTTTGTAGCGACTCTATGGTCGTAAAGAATGAAGAACCAAGTGGAAATAGCGAAGTTGAAATTCATTCCACTCCAACGAGCAATAGGGTAGTTTCCTTCATCAAAGAAAACGAAAGGCATTGATTGCGATTCGTTACCCACCATTAGTGTATTCATAATATACAAATTATTTACTTTTAGAAATACCGGTTTAGACGAATGGCAATGGTCCATTTTTATCCTCATTTGAAAACGGCCAGATTGGCGCCCACGCGATGCCACTCCACGTGGCGTCACAGGGACCTAGTTTCTATACGAGTAGATAGGAGTTATACATTGTCTGAGATTACCAATGCGTGGATGAGGCGCAGAGCTCGGGGAAACATGTCTTAATGATCACTTATTAAAACTGGCTAAGGTCGGAAAGTTTTCTTCGTTTGATAAGGTATTAATAAACCTTTTTTAAGCCAAGCGCTACCAGCCAACAAGGTACTCAGCTACCCGCTAGCATCCTGCGTCCTATCAGCGCTCAGAGCCTCGATCAAGGTCACCTCACAAGGCGGGAGGGGGAACCAGAAATGCGTCGCACGGACTTTTTCCCATCATTCCTACTTACGCGTCGCGTTTTCGCGCGCATGAAAATTTTCACTTTTCATTTAACCCATTATCGGCCAAGGCTAATATTCGTTAGAAATTTTTAAATTTATCATCATATTTAGTCTTAATAGATACTAGAAAAGAAGTTTTGAAAATTTTGAGGCTCCAAAAAATTTATTTATACCAGAAAAATAATGGTGCGTTTTCGCACCTTTGGCGGAATGTGGGTACTTCGGTTAACATACCGTGAAAAACTAAAATATTTTTCTTTTCCACTGTTTTATTTATAAACACATAGACACGCATAAATTAGTATTTAAAATCATTAAGTAACCGTTCATACTATAACAAAACCCTTGTATTTATGTATTTATGCAGCCTGCGTCGTATCAGCGCTCAAGTCTCCCTCAAGGTCACCTCACAGGGCGGCAGCGGGAACGAGAAATACGTCACACGGAGAGATTTCCCGGCATTCATACTTACCCGTCGCGTTTTCGCGCGCTTGAAATTTTTCACCTTTCATTTAATCGCGGAAAATAGATATCGTCATTTAAAAAACTAAATGCGTGAAATACGTACTCCAGGAGTAATAATCTTTCGATTTAGTCAATAAAAAAATAATAGGAAACCACCCTATTGGAAATGGTCACGTAAGGAGGATGGAAAGCGTCGATGGAATAGGAAATCGAGAATTTTGGGCAATAGCTGGCCAGACCCAATAAAGTCGGCAAAAAACAACGACAAACTGAGCACCGTGAATTGGAATTGGTTTGCTGAATCATGATGGAAAGCATGGCCGCGGCATGTGGAGCGTGACTCATGCAAATACAGTACCATTTGTATGAATTTAAACATGGATTATGATGGGATGAATGTAAAGGAGAGAGCCACCAGAAATGAGGATTATCGCGTCCTCCGTCAGGCGTTCTCTCGTCATTTTAAGTTGAAAGTAATGGAAATTGGCGCCCACTTTTCGTGAGTTTGCGACGTCACTCGTGTCCCGCACCAATTATTATCCTATCCTATCCTTTCCGGGAAATCCGGTATTGCGAGGAGACAAATCTCTCGCAACGATTTAAGTAAGAAAAAACTCCATGCGAGTGTCAGGAGTTGTGCATGATCCGCTCGGCATGTGTCTCTGGCATCGCCAACTCATCTGATTTCGATTTTTATAACATGCGATTTTCTAAGATAGTAAAATTTTTGCTGCGTGTTCTCTTGCACCCATGTGTCAAACTCGAGCGTCCTCTTAGAAAATTTTACTATCTTAGAAGATCGTATGTTATAAAAATCGAAATCAGATGAGTTGGCGATGCCAGAGACACATGCCGAGCGGATCATGCATGCTTGCGCCGCTCGTATCGTACCCGAGGCCTTACACCAACGGATAGATTTTAGGAAAAATGATTTGGCTTAGCCGGAATTCGAACCCAGATCTCGGTAAGGTAGTCGACCAGTTGTCAGTGCTTCGGGTGGCTTTACGTTTGGTGTGCGATAGTGGTCCCGATTCCCAGAATCCAACGCGATCTGTGCGTTTTTTGCGAACATGGCTGCAGGCCTCGTTGAGCTGAACATCCTGCTCGTCGTCAATTTGCTCTCCTCGTTGGCAATAGGCGGGGTAATGTCTTCGAGTGGTCGCGGGTTCGAGTCCCGCGTGGGCAGGTTGCCCCTGGCCAGTGTATGCATTTGTGCGATCGTCCATTGTTGCTGTTTGTTGTGTTTCGCTGATGTGACTAAGGGCCCCCGCGCACTGGCAACTTTTACGAAGCAACTATTTAGTTGCTTTGAGGAAGTCCCTATGGAACACACGGCAGTTGCGGCAACTAAAAAGTTGCCCGTGCGCGGGGCCACAGTCAATTTCGTGTGTTTCATTTGAACATCCACAGAGCAACTAAATAGTTGCTTTGTAAAAGTTGCCAGTACGCGGGGGCCCTAAGGCCTTAAATGTGCTGTTGGAAAAGGCGAAGACGAAAAATAATTTAAAAAATCACGATTTTTGGTACGTGAGCTGAAATTGTAGACATTATCGATCTGAATCGTTGAGAATCGCATAAATTTCAACGATTTTTCTTCAAGAATAGAATTAAAAACGCAGCGACCAAGTGTAAACTAACATTGAAAATATGTTACAAGAGCAAAACTGCTTTTACCTTAACCTACAGTAAATAAATGCTGTAATAGTTGTGAAGTCATATTTTCGTCCTCACTATACCTGCTGATATCCATCGAGCGAACGAGTGCCTTCTGATATGTAAAACAAGTCGAAAATCGTGTCAGGTACACTATTTATGACTCGAGAACGGCTGCACCGATTTTTATGATATTTGGTTCTTTCGATTCATCTCAGCTCCGGATAACAGAATAAACACTAAAAATAGGAAAGGTTCACAAAGAAATTAATCTTGATCTTAAGGGCATTTTTTTAGGAGTTGGTAGCACTGCAAAAGCTGTAAAGTCGGTCGAAACTAGATGATTTGTTTTTTTATCATTTTATTTATAACAAAATTAAATACATATTTATAGTTAAAACCTATTTAAAATATCAAAATAGGTAATATTAAAATAATTTATCATGAGTTAAGCCCAGCATTGTTGCGAACCGAGTTGTAACTAGCGCGCCACTAGTCAAGACATAGGTATATCAATGCTGCTCCATATCGCTCCATACCCATAAACATATTTTACGGTTAAAAACGCAAATTGGCTAATCTCACGAGATTTTGAGCGTCATTCTAACATTGGTCTAGCGCTGCGTGAACTTGCCCCAAGAACGGGGCAAGTTTACGCAGTAGATGTGGACCTATGAGCATTTTTTTTACAGTTCAAAACACAAATAGGCTAACATCTGAATGCATAAAATTTTGAATTTATTGACTGCTTCATAAAACTACAATGCTTAAATTCCTTAAATTAAAACATGAAAATTAGAAATTACATTGTAAAATATCCTCATACACGTGCTGCGGTCAACCGAATATTGATTGAATAATTAAAATGCCTTTCTAACGAGCCATTGTAATATTTATTTATTTATTTGTTTTATTATATAATTGAATTTTTTGTAATATATTGGATTATTTTCTTATTTTATTACAATAAGACAAAAATTATAAAAATAAGAACAGCCGCTCTTGATTAATAAATGGTGTAACTAAACTTTTCGTTGATTATTAGGCGGTACAAAGTTTTCCGGGTCGGCTAGTACGTATACAATATATTTATGAATGAGCGTGAGGGCACACGTGTCTCCCACATGTGCGCGCAAGTGGACACAACAGCCGTCTTCATTCGTTCGCTCGCTCGCTGCAGAGAGGCGGAAGTTTCGGGAGCGATGACGTCATTCACCTCCCCTCCCCGCCCACTCCATTCTCGGGAAGAGTGTTTGGTTGTCGGTCGCCAAGGGAGACGCCCACGTGGGCCAGCGAACGATCCCAACGCAGACAGTTCCCATACACAGACTGGACATCGAAATAAATGCCTCCAACTCGACCACTGAAAACAAGCTCAGCCTCCATTACGATGGACTCTCAAGCAAAATTGATTTAATGTCAATCATTTCACATGAATAATCCCCATAGTTTCTTAACTAACCGGAGAAGAATAGTGCCATTATTTTCCGATTCTCAACTTATCACAGCACCCGGTTAGTTAATATTATAATCAATTCATGAAACGAAATGCATAAAGATTATTGTCAATAGCAGGAGTGCACTTCCCAATCATTTCGCTCGTGAATTATCGGATAAGAATCACACGAATCTCAGCAATAGGATAGTTTCCTTCATCAAAGAAAACGAAAGGCATTGATGGCGATTCGTTACCCACCATTAGTGTATTCATAATACACAAATTATTTTGTTTTTGAAATACCGGTTTAGACGAATGGCAAGGGTCAAATTTTATCCTCATTTGAAAAAGGCCAGATTGGCGCCCATGCGATTCCACTCCACGTGACGTCACAGGGACCTAGTTTCTACACGAGAGGATAGGAGTTATGCATCGTCAGAGGCTACCAATGCATGCATGCGTCACAGAGCTCAGGGAAACATGTCTTAATAATCACCTATTAAAACAGGCTAAGGTCGGAAAGTTTTCTTCGCTTGATAAGGTATTAATAAACCTTTTTTATGCCATGCGCTACCAGACAGGAAGGTACTCAGCTACCCGTTAGCATCCTGCGTCCTATCAGCGCTCAGAGCCTCGATCAAGGTCACCTACCAGGCGGGAGGGGGAACCAGAAATGCGTTGTACGGACTTTTTCCCTTCATTCCTACTTACGCGTCGCGTTTTCGCGCGCTTGAAATTTTTCACTTTTCATTTGATCGCGAAAAATAGATATCGTCATTTAAAAATCTAAAAGCGTGAAATACGTACTCCAGGAGTAATAATCTTTCGATTTAGGCAATAAAAAAATAATAGGAAACCACCCTATTGTGCGCTTCTGCACTGAAGCAGCGGCAAATATATATATGGGGGGCACAGGGGGCGCCCCTTAATTATTTTTCATCACAACAAAAGTAAGGGTAATTCAAGATATCATCTTCGCCCCAAACCCCCCTTAAGGTCTGTTAATGTCTAAATGTATGAACGCCAAAATGTACCGTGTAAACACCCAACTTGCGCGAATGCATGCACAGAAAATAGAATCTGTTCTAATTTGGTTCATGTATTCGTACATGTTCCGTTCCTGTCCACAAAAATCATTCACGCAAACGTACATTAACTCGTACGTGTTAATGTATCGTGTAAACAGGCCTTTAGAGCCTTTTTTCGATATCCGCTACTGCTCAGGAGCCGTACGATTAACAACCGAGTTTCACGAAATGGCTCACGTTACGGAAAATGCCGAGGTGGGCGGATCGAGCCGATTTTCGTGGGGTGTTCTATTCCAGAATACGTTAAATTCTAACAATCTTACGTAAGTACCTCCTTTCACAACTTTGGAGTTCGCCGAGTGCATTTTACGCTGCCAGTGTTTGGGACCCTCATGAAAAAGGCTTAATAACAGAGAACGCGTGCAAAGAAGAGCTGCCAGGTATGTGAAAGGTCGTTACGATAGTCTTGTTAGTGTAACTGACCTCTTAGATAAACTCGGATGGGAATCTCTGTCGGACCGTAGATTGAAAAATAGACTAAACCTTTTAGATAAATTCAAGAGCAGTGTCTTTTCTGACGAAGTTACCCAAATCTTACGGACGCCAACATACTACGGAAGATCAGATCATATAAATAAAATAAGAGAGATAGATTGTAGAACAGACAGATTCCGAATGTCATTTTTTCCACGATCAATAAGAGATTATTATGGCAGCAATAGAACTCGTAAATAAATTGCATGACTTGTAGTGTAGTCTACTAACCTATGTAAAAATTAATGCATGTTTCTTAATTCAATTATTATTTCTAACAGCATATAGTAGTATAGTTTGTTAGTATACGGGACGTTTTTTGGACGGTGTGGTGTGCATGTGGGAGTCCAAATGCATGCTGCATGCTGGTGATTGATCACCCCCTGCCAAACACCCTGGAGGTGGCTCGCAGGGTATTATGTAGATGTAGATGTAGATTATTGGCTGCGGAAAATTATCGAAGGAGGACAATTTCCGCTTCGTATACACCGAGTTCTCAACACGGTCATTTCACTAAAAAAATCCTTTCATTCTGTTCAAATAATCGCCAACGTATCGATCGATAATTTTCAATGCAAGCACTGATGAAATTCCCTCCCCAAGTGAAGCCATGAAATTTCGCATCTGGTCATCTTGAGAAGGTCTTTTAGAATTGCGCTCCATTCCAACACTACATCGTGCAACATCGGCATTTTTTCTCATTAAAATAATTCGGATAAGATGGCGACATGGAAGATAAATTACTTGGATTCCAAAACGACCGTTTTTTTTTTGCCTGAAAATGCACTGAATCTCCTTTCAATCGAATTTTGTGCATTTTCCTGTTCAAATAACTCATGGAAGTCGGGCATGTTAGGAGGGCCCAGACGGCATTCAGCCTGGCTTCAACTGGTCCCCTGTGCTGAGCATAGCGAACACACAGTTTTGAATTCAATGGAAAATAAAATAGACTCCTATTCGTCTCACCTCAATCCGTCGACTACTTCTTATTCGCGGCGAAAAATGACAGAAAACCCTCCCGTAGATAAGTTGATGACGTCAATAACTCGTGCTGAGCATGGCTCGGCTCCTCAGATAGCTCCTCCGCCTTACGCATGGGCCTCGCGTGAGTCGTTGTTGTTTTCAGTCTCAAAAACGATTGTTTCCTACAAAAGAAAGCTTTCCCCCGAACTAGTGAAAAGACGATTTATCTAATTACGTCACTAACACATGAAAAGAGAGCGGCAACTCCCGCGTTTTCTTATTTTAAGTTGACGAGATAATAGCTACATTTTGATGATTTACATATTTATCGCTGATACTCCTTGACCTCGCGAGGTTCCTTGAGAGGTGGTTTTTTCCCCCTTAGTTTACACTCTTGAGAGGAATTCCTTCCGAGGAGCGGTTCTTCCAGAATGAGGAAAAAACAGAATTCAACGACGCCACCAACTCATCAAAACAAGGGCGGATCTTTCAAACAATCTTTCGCATTAACTTATTAACACTTTGAGTGCCAGCTGCTAAATTTAAAGCCCTACTGAAAAATACAGCCATTTCTACTATATTCGTAAATTTTTTAAAACATTAGCATCAAAAATATATGTTTATCGATGTGCATTTCAATAAAAATGGACTTTGCTCTTCTTTATGAATGAGTTGAATAGCATTTATTGCTAATTTTTAAATATATAATTTAACAATGAAAACCTACTGTTTTTTTAAATAAAAAAGTAGCAACACATGATGTACCGCCATAGCATGCATAATAATTTTTTTAATACGCTCAATTCGAACTATTTAAAGCATGGAAATCATAAAAAGCATTGTTCCAAGCAAAGCTTTATAAATCCTGGATGAAAAAAGGGTCAATGCACCCTCGATGAATGGTCCATTGGCCCAAAGAATTTTCACACTAAGTGGCCTAAGATGAGGATGGCGGTAGCTACGGAGGACTTTTCGTCCTCAATGCATAATGTGAACTCTTTTTCCATCGAGCAGTTGAATTTTGAAAAAACAGAACCCCTAAGCAGTAAACTTGAAAAGTACCACGGACGAAATATTACGGCTTCACGCATACAAAGCCAATTAAATGGAAAGACGTAATATTACGTCCATGGCAATCCTCAGAAGGATTAGCAGGACGTAATATTACGTGTTAAAACTTAAAGGAGAAAGTAATTCTTTTCGTCTTCACTGATCGCTCCTTTTCATCGACCGAATTCTTACAATGATAGCGTACAAGCGAACGAATATTATTTAGAATGGAAAAGAGAGAAAATATTACGTTCGCTCGTTGCTCATTTTTCGCTCCGATCTACCCACTACTCAAGTCATCTACTTTGCTGCGATTTCAGGTGTGGTAGTTTTCCGAACGTGCCTCTTAATGGGAATGACATTTGGACAGTGGCGGCTCGTGAGTCAAATGCTGGGGGGGCGCACTCCACCGAGGGGTCATAAATTTTTAATATTTTGTGTATTTTAGTGAGTTTTTTAATATAGGTATTAAATTTTGTGATACCATATGTTCAGTTTTTTTCAACAAAAATACCTAGTTTTCCTAATAAAGCTTTATGCAGAAGACTCTCGGTCATACGGATCAGCTTAGTCCGGACTCTCGATTGTACTGATCAATGATCTTGAAGAATGAAAATATATTTGCTGCGATATTTTACCAATACAAACGAAAATACGTAACTTTGCGTTTTAGCGCCTACATTTTTCGCGCGGATATGCCCGCAATAGACTTCTTTTTCGTTTTTGCTTTCATTATGCGTTATTTGTCAAATCTATATAATATTTGCAATGATTTAGGTAGAAATGACACTTGTAACACCTGAGGAGGGAGGGCAGTGTCAATGACCTCCACTAGGCAAGAAACACTTCTAGAATGCGCGCGCTTTGTTATTGCAGATGTAACCTTCGATTGCTGTGTTGTCGTTGTTTCTTGAATACAGAATGATTTCAAATCAATAATTAAACATTTCTCACACATTTTCAACAAAATCTGAAATACTCTACTTACCTACCTTTGGTTATATTGCTTGTAGCAGAAGTCCATCTCAGTCCATGAGTCCACCATAAGTCCATAGAAGATATACGTATATAGTTGTCAAAATATTAGTTGACGAGAGAATTAAGTTGAGATCTGTGTCAAATGCGAAGGAAATGTTCATAACAGCTTCGAAATAGGGATAAAAATAAATATTAATCTCTATACCGTCGACAGGAAAATGAATTGCAAAAGAATGGTTAATGGTTAATCGTCGCATGGAAGCAACTTTCGTAGCAGCTTCGATATTTCCAAGTCATAATCACATCACTGGCCAATAATCCTAAGACTGGTTTGACACAGATCTCAACTTAAAATATAAATTAAATAAATTATTAAATAGCAAAAAAAGTTTACCTTCCCTTGTTTAACTTGGGAACGACGTTCTAATGTTCCTCGCTCACGCAAGTTTCCATTTCAGCGGCCAAACAAAAAATATTATAAATAAAGCAAATCATTAAATGAATTATGTGACAATTAGGACATGGAAAAAGCGTAGAAATGTGTAATAAATTTAGCGTGAAATAAATAAAAAGGAATAAAAATATCCACAATAATAAAAGATGCTCTTTAAAAATACCTTCCTAAAATTATATAACGATATATATTACTTCTTAAAGTTACGATTTACGGTCATTCACGATAACTATCCCCCTCAACCCTCCCCATAGTTACGCCACTGACCAGGACCATACTTAAAGGCAAAATGAAACTGAAAAAAAACACTTCTTATCCTGATGATCGGCTAAATATATATTTAGAGCAGTGATCTCATAAATTTCCATAGGTGTTTCTATATTTTCAGGATTAGGGATGTTGAGATCCTAAGCATAGAAATCACCAGGGCCGCACACTGGGTGGTAGAAGGGGCAGATGGGGCAGACCAAGGCAGACTGCCCCGGGCAAGGGGCCTTAGATTAGCAAAATTTCAAACGTTATTTCTCTTCGGGGAAGGGGGCCTCACAGCCAAACTCGACCCCCGGCCACAAGAAGTCTGGGGGCGGCCCTAGAAAACACAAATGCATATAAATATTTGAGTTAATTTTGCAGTGCTAATGTTAGTAATGATTAGACTACGCGATTTGGTGGGGCAAACATCGAATTGGTGGCAAGTAGCGAGAGTGGTAGGCAGGCAGTTCAGTAAATGCGCAAAGCATGCATAGGAATGGACCACGATCAGAAAACCTGAGTGCAAGAACCAGACGATGACCAATTTTTGCAAAAATGAGATTTCCAAAAACACATGAAGCTCATCCCCCTTGACTAGAGGACATATTTTTTGCAACTGTAAGCTCCAAATAAGTTCAGCAGAAATTGTCGAAACCTACCTTCTACCGATTCTACCCTCCGAGTGACCATTATTATTTTCTGTTTTTCTCAAAGATTCACCTTTAATTATTATCCGGTCCTTGAACCTTCTTTAATTACCTATATTTTTAATGCTCTAAATTCAAATATAATGATGATAGAACTTATAGCACAGCGGAACTTCCCCAGGTCACACCTCCAGTTTATGCTTCTAAATCTTTTTTCCTGTTTTCTCTGTATTCAAAAAGTGAATGGGATAAATTTCAGATAGTGGGTAGGGCCTATATTGAGCAGTGTCCCAAGCCTACAATGATGTCGGTGCGACACTGGGGGAAATCCAATATCTATGCGGAAGCAGCTCTACTTGTTCTAATATGAAATAATCAGGTTGGGGAAGGACGTATGGACTACTGAACTTAAATGTCATAGTAGGTATAACAACTTTTTGCTTTGCGAGGTAATGACAATTTACACCTCGCTATTTTAAAAAATGTAATATGTGAGTAATCAAACCACTTTTTTATGGTTAATTTCCTCCGCTAGCAATAATAATTTATATAACTTTATTAAAAAATAAATTGAACCAGCTTCTGATTTCTCACTTGAGAATGAATTTTTAAAAAATCGATAAAAACGAGGGATTTCAATTTGAAATCGAAATAATTTTTGATTCAAAGGATTAATTATTTTTTTATACCATGTCTCTTTTAAACTTTATTAATCTTATGATTACCCTAAAATCTCAATCACGTCGGAGGCAACAATTGATTTCAAGTACCCTTCATTCGTTACCATGGATGAGATGTTCAAGGCTCTGGCGCTGAGCAACAATGGGAGTTCCATGGAGACCACTTCTCGGGTTCCTCATTTGGCCTTTTTAGCTGCTTAGTTGTGGACTTGTTTTCTTTAAGCCATTACTAAGAGATATAGTTTCTTTGCTGCTGCCGACGCCAGGAGGAGGAGGAGACGGAGGAGGAGGTGACGGTCCTGGCTGAAGCAGTGATGGAGGGAGTTGTGGAGGGAGATGATCCCTCCGAGATTTCGCTGGATGCGTCCAGCGAAATCTCGGAGGAAGGCTATCTGGGGGACATAGAAGACGAAGGAGAGGAGGAGCTTCTACCTGTCCCCCATGATGGCAGCGGTGAGGGCTCGGGGTCCTATCACCACTTTCAGCCACTGGTTGAGAGGGGCCATGGGTCTTTCGAGCGCAGCCTGATGGCTGGAGGTGACTTCTCGATGGATGACATCTTCCACGAGTGGTTCCTGCATGAATTTCTTTAATATACTAGTATTAAAGGAGGCCATGGGTACCTCAGTCAGCAAGCTGTGGAGTGAGTGAGAATGAACGGGGCCAGAGGAGGGTCACGGCCCTACTCTGACCTCGGGGGTGCGTGGTATAGGCCTGACCGGAACCGAAGGGGACCGGAAGGGGAATCCCCACGTTAAACAGGATAACGAGCCGAAAGCGCGGCCTCCTGGGCTCGGCATGGAATGCGCTGAAGAAACGGTGGAACACAACAATTGTTCAACCCAAATAAAATTGAAATCAATCCATGTGAATTAATTACTCAAATAAAATAAATTTTCGTCTGTATCTTGCCTTTATTAATCCTTCGTCCTTCAATCCCGACGAGAGTAATTGGATGTCCATGATTTTTAAATATTTTTTATATTTCTCTAAGGCTTTGGAGGAGGATCTATCCCCTCACTCCCCAGGAGGGTTTACTTAATAAACAAGGGGCGACATAAAATAGGCCAACGAAAAATACGACCAAGAAGAACAAGGTGCCTGGACACAGAATTGGGACAGTTTTTCCCTATTAAACAACACTTTCAATGAGAACAAAAAGGAGCACTGTTGATTAATTCAAAATTGTCTTCTTGAATGTACCTACACACAGCACTAAGAAACTTCTTAATCGGCAAGTGCGCACAGTTAACTCCTCGAAAATGATGTCTGAACTCATTTCACTCCGTTCTTTCCGAGAGTCTTGCTGTTACTATTAGGACGACTCAAGGGAGATAGAAGCACTGGTGGTCCACTAATGCTGATTCAGCTGAGGGACGAATTTAAGGTCAGCAAAGGCATTCAAACAAACAAAAGACGTCACGGACCATCTCCTTGAGTCTAAGATTCATATGTGGTAAACACACAAAACGCCAACGGGTCGCACTTGCAATACCCGTGTCTTCGAAATCATTTCCATGATAAAATAGAAAATAGATTCTAGATCGTAAAAGAAGACGACTCTAAGCCACTGATGGGAGCTTTAAGGATCTCCGCACTCTTATAAACTCTTCGAAGCCACTTAAATCAGACCCAAGTGGACATTTTCCGTCAGACAGCTACCGCTCTGCCGCTGAGGAATTAGGTGAACATGAACTACGTAATAGGACAAGGACGGCTAGAAAAATGATGAACCTGTACACAAAAGGTGCATTGCACGCGGCACTTCTTGACATTCATTGAATGCCTCTATTAAAAGTCACGTTTTACGGGTTAAATCATATTCAATCCTTCACCCTATCACGCACGCACCTATTTCCTAAATTATAAATCAGTGGGAATGTTACCTGATTTTTTCCAATACTGCAGGTCTTTTGATAAATTTATCTGAAGAATAGGTACAGCATTTCTAATCATCGGGAAGCTAGGACTACATTGTCAAGCCCTAAATATTATAATATTAGTTTCCCAAAGGTTGTTGGAATTCGTAATCAAAACAGAACTGTGGCAAATACTCGAGAATAGTTTTCCTGCGTCATTATGGCCTTTAACTGGTTGGATTTTATGTGTTCCGGGATTCGAACACCCGATAATACTTTATAATAATATAATTTATTTTCTTTAGCAATACTCACCAGTAATTTAAAATGAAAATCGTATGACTACACCCAGAACAGTGACTATTCTGATTCCGTAGGTCCCTATTCTATGGCAACACCAACCAGGCGCTAGATTATACGCCCGCCGCGCCGGCCGGCGCAGCGATGCCAACACACTCGTCGCTCTGCGCATGTCCGGACGGCGTCCCAAGACTCCCATAAGGCACAGGCTTAGACGCGTCATAGCCCCAGCAGCCCCCACCACTACCACTCTCCATATAACTGCATTGGGATGGATTGGGACGTTCTGGCCAGCGCCCCACGGCTACAAATACGAACTTTTCGCGCAATTATTTTCGTGTTTTTCGTACACTCTCGATGCATGCGATTGAAAAAAAACTTCGATTAATTAGATGTATAATTATAAATTAATGGATATTTATTTTTTTCCTTTTTCAAATCTTTGGGAGGGGCGGCGTCCGAGAGTCCTCATGGGCAAGACACCACTGCATTTGGAAGCGCTTTCATTTCAAGTATCACTCGCCTACAAGTGACCGCAGAAATCCGAGGGAGTGAGTCATTTGCAGAGGGTTCTTTGGTTTATAAGAAGTGCGTGGTTTTCCGTGGGGAAATGAAAACATATGGGGTAGAAAGACGCATTGAAATTGCAGATATAGCAAAGAAATACAATAGGGTAGTTTCCTTCATCAAAGAAAACGAAAGGCATTGATTGCGATTCGTTACCCACCATTAGTGTATTCATAATACAATAATTATTTGGTTTTTGAAATACCGGTTTAGACGAATGGCAAGGGTCAAATTTTATCCTCATTTGAAAAAGGCCAGATTGGCGCCCATGCGATTCCACTCCGCATGACGTCACAGGGACCTAGTTTCTACACGAGAGGATAGGAGTTATACATCGTCTGAGGTTCAGTGGCGGCTTGCCCATAAGGACTCTCGGACGCCGCCCCTCCCAAATATTTGAAAAAGTAAAAAAAATAAATATCCATTAATTTATAATTATACATCTGATTAATGAAAACGTTTTTTCAGTCCCATACATCGAAAGTGTTGGAAAAACACGAAAAGAAATAGCGCGAGAAGTTCGTATTTGTAGCCGTGGGGCGCTGGCCAGAACGTCCCAATCCATCCCCATGCAGTTATATGGAGAGTGGTAGTGGTGGGGGCCGCTGGTGCTATGACGCGTCTAGCGTTGTGTCTTATGGAAGTCTTGGGACGTCGTCCGAAAATGCGCAGAGCGACGAGTGAGTTGACATCGCTGCGTAGGCCGGCGGGCGTATAATCTGGCGTCTACTTGGTGCTGCCACAGAAAAAGGACCTACGGAATCAGAATGGTCACTGTACTGGGTGTAGTTATACGATTTTAATTTTTAATTACTGGTAGGTATTGCTACAGTAAATAAATTATCCCATTATGCTTGCGTTTTTTGGTGTTTGAATTCCGGAACACATAAAATCCAACCAGTTAAAGGCCGTATTGACGAAGGAAAACTATTCTCGAGTATTTGACACAGTTCTGTTATGATTACCTACGAATTTCAAGAACCTTGGGGAAACTAATATTATAATATTTAGGCCTTAACAATGTATTCATATCTTCCCGATGATTAGAAATACGGTACCTATTTTTCAGATAAATTTGTCAAAAGACCTGCAGTATTAGGAAAAATCAGTTAACATTCCCCACTGATTTATAATTTAAGAAATAGTTGCGTGCGTGATAGGGTGAAGGATTAAGTATGATTTAAATCGTTAAGCGCGACTTTAAATAGAGTCATTCAATTAATGTCATGAAGTTCCGCGTACAATGCACCTTTTGTGTGTAGGTTCATCATTTTTCTAGCCGTCCTTGTTGTATTAGTTCATGTTCACCTAATTCCTCAGCGGCAGAGCGGTAGCTGTCTGACGGAAAATGCCCACTTGGGTCTGATTAAAGTGGCCTCGAAGAGTTCATATCAGTGCGGAAATCCTTACAGCTCCCATCTGTGGCTCAGTCGAGTCGTCTTCTTTTACGATCTAGAACTTATTTTCTATTATATCATGGCAATGATTTCGAAGACGCGGTTATTCCAAATGCGACCCGTTGGCGTCTCGTGTGTTTACCACATATGAATCTTAGACTCAAGGAGATGGTCCGTGACGTCCTTTGTTTGCTTGAATGGCTTTGCTGACCTTAAATTCGTCCCTCAGCTGAATCAGCATTAGTGGACCACGACTTCTATCTCCCTTGAGTCGTCCTTATAGTAACGGCAAGACTCTCGGAAAGAACGGAGTGAAATGAGTTCAGACATCATTTTCGAGGAGTTAATTGTGCGTAATTGCCGATTAAGAAGTTTCTTAGTGCTGTGTGTACATTCAAGAAGACAATTTTGAATTAATGAACAGTGCTCGTTTTTTTAAGGGAAATATGGGGAAAAATTTTCCCAATTCTGTGTCCAGGCACCTTGTTATTTTTGGTCGTATTTTTCGTCGGCCTATTTTGTGTTGTCCCTTGTTTATTTATAGACTAGTGCCCTTGCCATGTGTTCAATCAGAAAGAAATTGTTGTCCGGCGCTGATTTCAACGATCGTGTAATTGATCACCTTGCTGGACAAAATGAAAGAAGGATGGACTTTTGCAATATAACTAAAGGCCTGTGAGTATTTCATATTTTGTTAAAAATGTGTGAGAAATGTTTAATTGTTGATTTTAAATCATACTGTATTCAAGAAGCAACGCGAACACCGCCATCAAAGTTTACATCTGCAATAGCAAAGCGCGCGCATTCTAGTAGTGTTTGTTGCCTAGTGGAAGTCAGTGACACTCTCCTCCCTCCTCAGGTGTTAAAAGTGTCATTGCTACCTAAATCATTGCAAATGTTGTATAGATTTGACAAATAACGCATTATGATTGCAAAACGAACAACAGAAGTGTATTTCGGGCATATCCTCACGAAGAATGTAGACGCTAAAACCTAAAGTTACGTATTTTCGTTTGTATTTGCAAAATATCGCAGCAAATATATTTTTATTCTTCAAGATCATTGATCAGTATCATCGAGAGTCCGGACTAAGCCGATCCGTATGACCGAGAGTCTACTGCATTTAGTATTTATTAATCAAGCTTTATTAGGAAAACTAGGTATTTTTGTTGAAAAAAAAACGGAACGTATGGCATCACAGAATTTAATTCCTAGATTGCCGTAAAAACTTAATAAAATACACGAAATATTAAAAAATTATGACCCCCCGGTGGAGTGCGCCCCCCCTAGCATTTGACTCACGAGCCGCCACTGCTGAGGTTACCAATGCATGCATGAGGCACAGAGCTCAGGGAAACATGTCTTAATAATCACCTATTAAAACTGGCTAAGTTCGGAAAGTTTTCTTCGTTTGATAAGGTATTAATAAACCTTTTTTAAGCCAAGCGCTACCGTTCAGCAAGGTACTCAGCTATCCGCTAGCATCCTGCGACGTATCAGCGCTAAGCCTCGCCTCAAGGTCACCTCACCGGGCGGGAGGGGGAACCAGAAATACGACGTACGGAGATATTTCCCGGCATTCATACTTAAGCGTCGCGTTTTCGCGCGCTTGAAAATTTTCACTTTTCATTTAATCGCGAAAAATAGATGTTGTCATTTAAAAATCTAAAAGCGTGAAATACGTACTCCAGGAGTAATAATCTTTCGATTTAGTCAATAAAAAAATAATAGGAAACCACCCTAGTAGGGTGGTTTCCTATTATTGATGATGCAATGAGTGGCGAGGACAGATATCATTTTCACGAATTGAGGAAGTATTTTCATTCCTTGTAGAAAAACAAAAAAAACTTGAATCTCACCGCCCCTCAGCGTTATGACTCTCGGATTAATAAATTAACAATTAACAAAGTTGTGAATCAATGAGTTCACTAAATTAAAAAAAGTAATAATTACAACAAGGGCTGCCATAGCGGTCAAGTTAGCTATTTCCTTACCAAGTGGTCCTAATGGCAATTCCCATTACCATTTAGTGTTTCCTCGAATACGAGTCTGTTGCCAGAAGACGCTCAACTAGAGGATCAAAACCGCAAAAGTTGTTGAGAATAAAGTTTATCTGAATGAGCCTAAATAAAAGTTCGGAGTTGAGTAATGACGCTAAAATAATACAATAATGATGTTTATCTAAAACTTCAGTAATCTCACTGTCAGACCGCAACTAGGGCAAGGTACATCCCCGCAAAAATCTTGAACGTGGACGAACTCTTTTACCATCCTATTCTTCCACGCATCGCAACTCCCAAGGTTATAAAAGTCGTATTTTAATTTACTGAATAATTCCATCAAATATTGTTTTAGCCCTTCGATATCCGGCGTTAGCATTGGGTGAGAGGATCTTTCTTCTTGACGTGATCTCAGTATCGGAGGCTATATGCTTTATCCGTGCACTGCCTTGTGGTCACTTATACCAGCCACCGTCTCAACTCTCACACCACTACTGTCAGCGTTTCTCTGATTAAAAAATCTTGTTTCTTCATCTATTATTTGGACGTGATGTAGCAGCAAAGATTAGGAAGTAATTTCTTAGAGTCGTAGAAAACATAGTTTCCCAATTCGCCTCAACGAGTTAATGTCTAAATTAAGGTGTGAACGATCATGGTGGATCGGAATGGAAAATGTACAGTCGGATTAAAAGTATTGCAACAAATGGAGCGGCGCCACTTTCGCCGCAGTTTTGAAATTGAGTTTCGGTGTTTTCTATTTCACCAGTGGGAAGGAAATTTGAACAACATTCCCACTTCCCGCAATCTTTTTTTATAACAACATCAACATAACAACCGCTTATCATGTTATAATCTTTACGGACCACAATTTTGAAAGAAATGATCAACCTCCTCTCACCTGCAATCTAGCTTCTACGGCAACAGGATGGAGATAATTTTTAGCGGTATATTCACAAATGAAACAGCACTTGTGCGTAGATACAACGCGGGGAAAACTCAAATCCAGCTCATTTTCTTTATCTATATTCTTACATTCCGGCAGTTTTATGAGGCCCTGAGGCCATTTTCGGCAACAGTATCCATACAATTCTGTCCCTGTGGTGGGCACCTTAATCGGTAGAATACTATAATGAATAAAAAGAGGTGTTATGGAGGGCCAGAGCATAGAGCCAAATGGCCAAAATCGCATATTTTTAATAGCATTTTTCGCGATGTTCCATCACCTAAACATTATTTTTTCAATACGTCAGCCGAAAGGTATTAAAAAACACCTCCAGAAAACGTTTTTTCTTTTTGGCCCTCTCAAACATATTTAATGAAAGCATGCGTTAGAAATTTTCAAATCGACGCCATATCTTCTTGTCCCGCTCAAAGTTCTTGAAAACAATTGAAAATCTGCTCCATCAAATAAGTTTCATATGCCGCAAACCGCATTAAAAAATATGCCTTCTTGACCGAGATATTAAAAAAAATTGTATTTTCGATTTCGGCCCTGGTTTTCCTCAAGCGGGCTGGAAATGTGGGGAGGTTTGTCCTATTTGATCCCAAATCGCATACCCCAAGTACGGGAAAAATCCCGGAGGGGGGACTTGTCACCCTCTTATCCAGCTATGCCCTTTACCATCATAATTAGTGAAAAGGCACATAACATAATATGACAGCTTAGTTTTGATTTAACAGTTTTAGTTTTTTATGGTAGCCCATGGACATAATTTTGTACGATTATGGGAGAATGACCCTCATGTTCTAAAGCTCCAATCTTCTCCAAATCAAATTTTAGTTGGTCCCACCATCTCTTTCTTGGTCATATCTATTTTTAATCCATGATCTTGGTCAAATAATCCATCTCAGAACTGGCCCAAGAATTTATTCTTTACAATGTAGGCTCATTCATTACCTTAGAATTACAAAAATTAAATTTAAATCAACTCCTGAATGATATTTTGAAAATATTTAAACGTTTACTTTTTCTCCCGTGCGGATTTCCGATTACTTTTAATGCCTCTCTATGGATGTGTACTCATATAATGGTAGTCTATATCATAGTAGTATGACCTACAGCTTCAACTATAAACTATCAACCCCGAATTCATCAAAATCTGTGACCCTACGGGACAAGCTTTTTTTGGATTTGAGGTGGAATGACTCAAACTATTACACCAGTCTCCCTTTAAAAATCGTAGAAATGGATGCTAAAACAAAGGATGTTTATTTAAAAGAAGGACACCCAAAAAATTCTCGAGAAATTCACGTATTTGTTCAATGACTTCTAAACAACAGGCTATTTTTTAGGAAGCTTGCTAAAGTGATATTGAATAGGGTAGGTACATTAAAATCTCTCGGAAACAGGTTAAATTATTGTACTTTAATGTGGAATTCTTTATATCCTCTTGATTTTAGCAGTGAAAGATTTGTATAAATATGTAAACTGACTTAGACAGGGGCGCAGCCAGGAATTAAGGCTGGGGGAGGTTTAGGTGAAACTAATACAAGGGTGTGTGGGGGGTATGGTATACCCTCCAGGATAAGCGGTAGGAGCGAGATTAATAAATTGCCGAATTTTAAGATAAATGGTTGAAAATGGTGAGTTGTACGGCTTTCTGAGGGATATTTTATTAATCCTTCCACTATTCTATTAGTAATATCATTGCAGTTAAGTAAAATTGAATAAAATTAAAAATTTCTTTGAGCTCTGGGGGGGGGGGGAGGGTTTATCCCCCCTCGCTGCGCCACTGGACTTAGAAATATACAGTTTTAATTATTATAATGGCTACACTAGAGAATTCGTAGAATAAGCAGTATCAAATAAATACATAGCAAACAAAAAATTTGGGAAATTATAAATCGTATCAACTAGCTATTTTGTTTTAAAAAATAGGTAGACAACAAAATTTAAATATACAACTAAAAAAATTGAAGTTATTGACCACACGATGTTAGTATATTATAAGTTGAGCAAGATTCTTTAACTATATTAGATTTGTACAAATTGGTATTCAAAGTTGCTTTGTTCCACCGTGATCACGATTAACTTTATCTAGTTTATTTTGGATAAATTAGTACGGAAGCTCATTTTTAATCAATAATCAAAGTCAATATTTATATAAAAATTTCCTTTTCTCTTCACATAAATCGTTGAAATTGATACTGGAAAAAAAGGAAGCAGTCAAGTGAACCTTATTTCTTTATTTCACGGGTTATCTTAGTGGTAAATGAAAAATCAATAACTTAAAACCATGACCCAATATCATGCGTTATTATCGCGACAGAACTGAATGCGTATTTTCAGTGTAAATACGTTAATCTAACCTTCATTTGTTACAGCTCTCGTAGATTTATTAAAACACAATGTTTTTATCATTTTTTATGAAAAAAATTACGTGATACTTGCAAGGACCCCCTGATCCCCCGCGTGAGATTGGGTGAGAATCGGCTTGACCCCCGCGCCCCTCCTAAACGCCACATCTAATTAACCCTTTCGCTACTAACAAAGTAAATATTCGCCCGGACGGTTTTTGACACGGGAGTCGAAAGCCGCAAATTTTTGTCTCATATTTTTCGACGCAGGCAAACGAATGCCGCAAATATTCATTTCGTTGCCCTTTTATGCCGGTCGCAGCTACGCGAAGTCTTATCGGGACCTAACAAAGCGGGGACATAGGCCGTACCCTCGAAATCTGGGAGCAGGTAACCGGACACCTCGTCTTCTATTACCCCTTTTTATGATAAGGGAAAGCGATCATTCAATCAGTTCTTGAAATAAGCATTTGTTCTTTTCTAAAAAAAATATAAACTAATAATTGAATTCTTTGTTTTTTAAGGAGCGTTTACAATTTTTAAATGAAATGTGACCGTAAATATTAACTTTAACCTCTATTTCAATATAAACATCAACATAGAAGCTGTTGATGCATTAAATCCGTTAATTAGGACGGTATAGCTCCGTTCAAAAGTTGACAATGCACAGAAAAAAAAACCGAGGAATTGAATTCGAAGCCTGCAACATGCGGGAAAACAACAATTACCCATGTAGCTAATTCACAAAAACTAATCATGAGTTGACCCGGAACCAATTCCGCTGCTAGGGCTATCAACCCGGAAAGGAGAAAGACCAACTATACTTTGAGCCCGAGATAATGCGGAGTCCCCGCTAGGAAAAGTCGAAAAAGGTTGGCGCTGAGAGAGTGAGATTATCCGCGAGACCCTTCTTAACCAATGTCCTGCAAAAATGGTCCGTAAAAAGGGGACGGAAGGGACCCTTGGGGCTCAGTCCAACAGTCATGCTAAGGAAACAACACCACCGTGTCGAAAGGGTTAATGGATACCCCCAAAGATGTAATATTCGTAAGAATTGGCTTGTATGATACAGAGTAAATATATAGTCGACAGACGAAAGTGGTATATTTTGCTTGAATGTTGAAAAAAATAAGGAAATAAAATCCTTTCAGGAAATAAGGAAGGTGGAGTAGTAAACCATCGAAGCATTATTTTACACTATCATCCGAAAAATATGGCCTAATTTGTGCATTGTGGGTGACTCTCGTAAAGTTACCACCGTGGCTAGTCCCGGTATACTTATAAAAAAAGAAACACTTATCCAGCCAGCAAACTGAAAAGATGTTTGGCCTATGGCCTCTGTTGTGCCTACAAGTCAAGGGGAAAGTGAAGGGTCTATCAATTTATAATGAGAGGAACTTTGAGAATAATATGATAATAATTTTCGGTTCTCCTATTTTTTACCTGCATAAAGGCCTTAGTATCGAGTACGAACACGTGAAAGATAAGCATGAAAACTCCATCTGCGAAAAATTTATGAAATTGAAAGTATGAAATGCTAAAGATGGAATAAATATATTATAATCTTTCGAACGTTTCAACTTCAGTGGTGAAGTATGTGAATAAAAAATAATAAAAAGCACGGTCTTATCCTGTAACTCATGTCATAAATGATTAGCCTCATTTACTGAATCGAATCATGTACTGGCTTCCTGTACGAGAGAGACTATTTCTACACTTAATCAGCTTCTTTGCTTATTTCTGCTTCATGTGAAATTTTTTCCGATGCCCTTTGAAGGTTTAGTTAAATTAGCGCCAACGAGAGTGAGACATGTATCCCGATGTCAAATGCTACCTCAGCATAATGTCTAGCCAGCATTGTGCGAAAAATCCACGGAGAAAAAAATCATTCGCCAGGATTCGAACCCGGATCCCCGGATGATTTTTTTCTCAGTGGATTTTAGCACAATTTGTGCATTGTGGGTGACTCTCGTAAAGTTACCACCGTGGCTAGTCCCGGTATACTTATAAAAAAAGAAACACTTATCCAGCCAGCAAACTGAAAAGATGTTTGGCAAGGTTGGCTAATCACAAGCATGTAAGCTACCTTCCATAAATTTTTACGAAACATAATAGTAATGGAAGAGGAATTTGGTCCGTGATTTCAAATGAAACTACCGTTGAACATGTAATTTACTGCGTTCCTTGGGTCCTAACTTCCTTTCTTCGCAAGATTTATCGCTCGCGGACACTATAAATTTAATCTGAATTTATTTATTGGCGGTATACAGAGAACTCGAATCAATTTTGTCATGTGGCAATGTTCCAACAAATATTCCAGTAATTTTCCTGGGCAATGATTAGTACTTCCCGATTCGCAATGAAATTATTCGAATGCTAGAGGTTTATATTATTGTATCAGCTTTAAACTAAGGAGCCCCTTTTCATTTTTTCCATAAAAACCAGCACAAACTAATATTTCAGTTTTCTACGGACAAATAATAATGATTGAAAAGCTAATTTTAATCAAACAGAATCACTACTACAAAGTAGTTTTCCTATCATTGTTCTCAGTGCATAACATATGACGTTATTTTACTCAACGTTCTTCTCTTCGATAATCATTATTATCCTCTGTATTGTGAAATTCTTTAGAACTAATTTCATCTACTTCGAACGCCGCAAAGTAAAAGTTTCAACATTTCTGACTCTCGACAAGAGGGCAGGTGAAAAATTCTAACGAAATGAAAAAGGAAGATTACATGCGTTCTTGTCAGCGTAAAGAAAAGTATTAACTAGAATGCACGCAATATATTTATGAGCGCATTTGTAAAAATTTATACGCTAACGCAGTTTATCATTAATTAATCGTTACTCGTCATCTGGGAGTTATTTAGACGGTGCGTTACCCTTTTACAGAAACAATCCACAACATAATTTAAATTATTTAAAAATTGTTTTGATCACCTAAATCTACATCTACATACTAACCAGCAAGCCGCCTCAATAGGTGTGTGGCAGGGGGTTTTAGGTCACCTGCCGTTGACAAATAAAATGATATGCTCTAACGAAATTACGCCCAGCATTTAGTAAAGTCCTTTATTGTCAACGGGGGAAAACTAATTCCCATACCTATCCGTTCGGCAAAATATCTCTCTCAATTTATCGTTTCTGTCAGACCTGGAAATGTGGTGGGGCTCTGATATGATGTTCTCCGTTTTCGCCTCGAAAGATATCCATTGTCAATTGCTCAAGCATTCCAAGTCTAACGCGCAGCCTCCGAATCTACAGCGGTTCCCAACCTAATTCGTTTAACATCAGTGTAACACTTTCTGTACGCCCGAAGTGGGTTTATTACGATTCGTGCAGCTTTCCTTTGTATTTTATTAATTTCACGAATTAAGTCTTTCTCCACCGGATCCCATACGCTCGCTGCATATTCAAGGTGTGGCCTGGCGAGTGCGAAATAGCGCCTCTCTTTTACTTCCTAATCCGAAAATCCACCCACTAACCCCTTGACGAATTTCTTCAGGGCTCTGACAAAAATATTTCTTAAGGCCTGTTTACACGGTACATTAACACGTACGGGTCTAAATGTATGAACGCGAAAATAAACGCCAAAGTGCACCGTGTAACCACCCAACTTGTGCGAATGGATGCACAGAAAATAGAACCTGTTCTAATTTGGTTCATGCATTCATACGTGTTCCGTTCCGATCCAGAAAAATCATTCATGGAAACAGACATTAACTCGTACGTGTTAATGTATCGTTTAAAAAGGCCATTATATGCGTTCCCCAAGATAGGGTCGAGGTTATGGTAGCTCCCAGATACCTTACTTCATCTGTCGCCATAATGTTAAAAACATCAACAGAAAATACATGGAGATAGTAGGGCGACCCGAGCAAAAAATTCACCGTCGTGCATTTGATCAGATTAAGTTCGAGTCCACACTCTTGACTCCACACATGGACGTTGTTTAAATTCGTTGATGGAACTTAAAAGCTAGAGTGATCACTAATATAGCGGGATGAATGGCAACGTCGCGACGTTGCCATCTTCACTTCCTCTGTAGCCTTTATGTTAATACAATCCACAGCATTAGCATGGTTATAGTTGGAAGAACTCTGCAAAAAATGCACCGACATGAATTTGCTCAAATTAAGTTCGAATCCCCTCTCTTGGCTTCACAAATGAACGTTGTTTAGATTCGATTATAGAATTTCACTGTCAGAGTGATCACTAATTTCGCGGTAGATGACGGCGTCGTTAGCAAATAAGCGTAATTACTGCTAATGCTAGGGCATAGGTCATTTATGCATATGCCTAATGAACAAAACGGGGCCCATTATGCTTCCTTGTGGGGCACCTTATGTCACTTCAACTACATCAGAGCTAATTCCGTATTGAACTACCTGTTACTTACGATTACTCAGAAAGTCGCGTATCCAGTTTACCACTGTTTCATCTAATCTGCATGATAGTTACTGTGAGTTAATTGTGAGGTACCGTGTCAAATGCTTTCTTAAAATCTGAGAATAAAGTTTAATCATGTCTTTTCGATTCGACAGATTGAAGGACACCGTGAAGAAAGAGCACGAGCTGTGTTTCCGGAGGCCGTGTATATATAAAAAATTTTCTCAGTAATAAGGTAAAAGGACAGATTAAATCGAAATCCCTCCGTGAAGGGATTTAGGGCAAATTTTTGGCAGGTGGCTCCTCAAGTTTATTGAAGCCTCCTGAATCATCTATTCATGAAATTTATAATATTTCACACGAAAATTGTATTTTCGCTTCATATGTTTTCTTATGACGTATACCCCTGCCTGTCATTCCCGTATTTCATTTATAGTTAAAGGGTTCCTAGAGCCCGTCCATATTACGATAGTATTACTTACATTAAACTAATTCATCAACAATGTATTCACAACTGCGTATCAGCATTCCACGCCTACTTGAACACCTTATAAAAAACTGTAACAACTGTCATATAAAGCCTAAATAAGGTTTTAAAAAGGAGTAGTGATATCCGTATAAATAATCAGTTATAAACTGGGACTCAACAACAGCTGTCAGCTCCGAGTTCTCAACGCGACTCAAGTTAACAGAAGAATAACCAAACCGAAAACCTTTTGCAGTACAAGACTTCGGAGGTATCTGATGAGCTCAGTTATACTCCTAGAATTTTTCCGCGCACAGTATAGACGTACTCGGCGACGGAGCCACGTAGTAGAGAGAGACAAACGGTGAGTCCAAATGTGAATCTAAAGATAGGCAAAACCTCGCCACGGAGCCGGAAAGAAAACACTGCGACAGCCCAACGTGAGTGTGGACGTGGGTTACCTCAGTACATTCCATCCGCTAATCTTAATTCGGATTGGGCTTATGCTGATGGAGTATGACTCCAGATTCGGTGGCTAGGTCGCGTCCACCTCCGTCCTCGTCGGCTCTTGGCTGCTTACGAGTGAGGGATGCAGTTCGCTCTATGTACCAACCTCTCAAGTTTTCACCGACCCGGCCCTATCAGTTAAGTAGGACTACAGGGTGTCTACATACTTTGGAAAATGATAGTACTTACATTCTACGTATGAGGGAAGAATGGAAAACTTTCCGAGAAGTAATCGCGCGATAACCAAATGAATCCTGATGTAAACCACCTCTAACATTTTCTGTGCAATGTATAGGGCCATCTTACGATTATTCGCAAGTGTATTGGAAATTTTGTGGCTTGGCTACGTATAAGACGGCGTTTAAGAAATTCCTACTATCAATAAAAATCGTAAATTACTCTCACTGTAGCGTTCATTTTATTAAAAATATATTAATATGTGATGTTAGTTGTGATATCTATTTTTCGAAATTCAATTGAAAATGGTGTAGCTTATCTACACACATGACGACGTTGATGTAAATACCTATTCTATTTATCAATCGCTGATTGGTAATAATCGTGAAATATTTCAAATTCGTGTCGTTATGGCGTGTTGTGAGACTTGGACGTTGACAGCAGCAGAGAAGTCAAGAGTGGAAGAATTCAAAATGTGGTGCTAGCGGAGAATGATAAAGTTGATGAAGCGAATAGGTGCTATAGACGAATGATGAATGTGAAATGGATCGACTGAGTAAGTATAATGAATATGTAAACGGCTGGTGTTCTAACACCCCCTGCCGCACGCCTTTTTATGCGGCTTGCGGGGTAGTATGTAGATGTAAACTAAAGGGCAGTGAGTGCAACGAGGTCCGGTGCTAAGATTGGCTACATTCAGTTCGTGTTCCGCTGCCGTCGGGTATGGATGTGTTCTCACTCCGTGTGGTGTGTGGACTCAACGCTATGCATCGCCGGTTGCGAGCCATTTAGTTTCCGGCTAAATGTGTGAAAATAGTTGCCTTCATTAAGTGGAAGCCTTATTTGTGTAAAGAAAAGTGTGCTAAATCGAGCTTACAGGAGTTACATCCGCCAGGCCTACAGCATCTTTCTGGCATTAGTTCGTGTGCAAAGTGTAACACATCTACACGGAATACAACTTCCATCAATACCTGCCGTAAAACCTTCCATAGATTTTCTCTACAGGAGTCGCTGACATCGAAGGGATTGAATCAAGAGGACAATCCTGGAAATATGTGGACTGCCAAAATTTACGAAAGACATCCCGGATGGACAGAAGTAAATCGGAAGGTAAATCCCTTCAGGAAATATTTTATTTGTCCGAGGAGGTTATAAAATAACCAAAGATAACGGATAAAAAAACTAGGGAACACTATTCATAAGCCATATGATAAATTGGAAGACAGGTTATAGGTAGGTAATTGAATCTCAGGGTAAAATATTAGAGAAATTTTTAGAACAAATATCTAAATTGCGAAGTGAAAATGTGGTGCTTAAGACGCAACTTTCTGACGCACTAAACCGTTCTGATGGCCTTGAAAAACGCATGTTAGGTACTAACACGGAAATTCATGGCATCCCCAGTCAATGTGACGAAAATGTGGAAGTAGTAGTGAATAAAGAGTGTGCTGCATTAGATGTAGAAATATATAATAGCTAAATTGTCTACTACTACCCGGTTAAAACAAAATCTAGTTGGGAAACAGGAGGAATTTAACTCCGACTTCTGAATCAGTACGTAAATGATAACCTGTTAGCTAAGTGCCAAGTAAAAATAATTTTTTTCTATTCGACTCTTGACCTTGTAATCCGTACCTCCTAGATATGTACAATCGTTTTCAATGATATGTAGACATCCACGTGTCCCATTTTAGTGAGTTAAAATAATTTCCATACCCTAGGGCTATAAACTGCCCAAACCAAATGCAATTTTTTTAAAGGCAGCTTACTTTTCTTGGGGCCAAAAATTTGCACTAGTTTGCGAAAAACAATCAAAGGGAGTAACAACATGCATACGACTACGAGAGTAACAACATATATACCATCCTTAAGCATGTGAATCTGGCTGTATACTAAAAAAATAATATAGGGTGTATCTAACAGAAGTATTTTCAAACCATATTCCTTTTTTATTGTTAGTTCCATTTTTAGTTCATATTTATTGTGTGTTTCTAATGTATCAAAAGTTCATCTGGAAGGCATTTCTTGTTTCGCAGCAATATGCACAGAATTGCGATTGTATTTCTGAAGGTGATCCCTCCAACAGACAATAGACTCTGAGGTCAACAATAGCTCCAAAATTATTTATGTATGTATGATATTTGACTTTTTAAATTGTTTAAGGAGAAATACATGTAACTATTATGGAAGACTGATGATACTAGTAAAAGGTAGGAAGTTCACCATTGCGAGTCAAAGCCAATGGTTAAAATCAACGGGAAACTAACGATAATCACGTTTTATTAAATTTGGGTTTTAGACGCTTGCATTAATATGGCGACAGGTATGAATAAAACCGTAGGAGAAAAATATGACTGAATAATCGACTCACTATTGTACAATGGGCTTCAAAAGTAAGTGTCTAGTTGCGACAGGCCACAGATAATAGGCATAATTCGCTTGACATGTTTCCGCTTTGGAAAACAGGCACGACAAGAAGAGGAAGATTCGGAGAAAATCATATTGGAACAACACTCTATTTCCAGGTCCCTCAGAAACGATAATAAGAAATATTTTTTCGAATGGATGAATAATTGAATTTGTTTTCCTCCCGCACGATAAAAGAATTTAATAAATTCTGGGTAGAACTTCGTTACAGCCTTTCCTTTTTATTCGTTGACAGCTGGTGTCCTAACACCCCCTGCCACACGCTTATTGACGCGGGTTGCTGCGTATTATACAGATGTAGAAGAGTAGGCACTGAGAAGAAGTAAAAGGGGGAAGCTGCGCCCAATATATAGTGCATAAAAGTGTGCTCGTAGTCTAGACCCTATGTGGGAGGTCAATGGAAAAAATTCGCAAAGTAACTGATCTACCACCACAAATGTTTTCACAGGAAAACTCCTGATTGGTTTCACAGGATCAAATCCAGACCTCTAAGGTCTCCCCTGTCATCACACCACCAACCCTCAGCTCACATTCCATTTAACATTCCTTAAGTCATGGAACTTCCCCTTCAAGATTTTGAAACGACATTCATTTGATATGTCTTCAAAACAAAAGTTATGCGAGCATTTATTGAAAGAACGAAATTTGAGTAGCGGTTGGTTCGGCATAGTTATAATTTCAGACATTTGAAAGAAAAGAAATCAAAAATTAAGCAAAATCATATTTTGTAACAAATGAAAATGACGAGTCATTATCATTAGTCAATGTTGACCTGTAATTGATTGAAACATGCTAATAATGAGTGGAAACTATTGTGCATCCTTGCATAAATGTGGAAGAAGTGTACTTGGTATTTTGTGACGTGTCCTAGATCAATGAATTTATATCAGTATCAAGAATTTGTGCTTCTTACGGATATCCTTATAGATCGCCTCTTATTCCCTTGGCAGCAGAGATAACAGGTCTTAAGTATTTTCACGCCTAATTTGGGGGAAAGGAACCCTACTCATATGCATGATAACAAGGAAGTAAGTTTTAGCCATGATAGAGAAATGCGAGAACAGGCCGGGTCGTAATGCGCAAGTCTGTCGATGTAAGCTAAAATCATGCATTGGGCAAGTAAAAATAAACGGCTCTAATACAATTATTTGACTTTAATGCCTACCGACTGAGAAATTGAAAAATTTATCACGAATTAAAAGGAGAGCCTGGACTGCCCAAAGGTGAACCATTCACTATAGACCCACGCCGCTAAGTATTTCGCTGCAGCCCTTAGAAGTCAAAATTTCACAATAGGGTCGATTACTCAGACAAGAAACCGCAATTCATTATGAGAATTCGGTTTATGAAGTGGGAAGATTAGTTACGAGGAAAAATGATCTCCTTCATTCAGCCATTCTCTGTTTAAAATGAAAAAAATACGAGAAGGTACCGCCCACATATCATGAGTTGGAGATGCCATTACATCTTTGATAAATCAGAACCGGTCAGAGAGGGAAAGCATTTCTAACTAGAGAACCGTCTAGTTACTCTCTCGTTAACCTTCCTAGACTAATAATTGTTGTATTTATTTTGTAAGCAGTTATTTTTTAATTGTACGCACAGTGGCGAATCTATGAGGGGCCTAAGGCCCCCCTCATGGGTGTCCAATTCAGACTAATAGAATAGTAATTTTTTTCGAACCCCCACTACTGCTGGTCGCCTAACCCCCACTTAGCCTCCCCCATTTTCCCTATTCTGGATCCGCCACTGCTGATCCGCATCTTATTATATTTCTACTGTTTTCATTCATGCAATAAAAGTGTTATCGTCGGAACAAATAAATAAAATAAGCGACAATGAACTTCGCTTGTTACGCGAGACATGCTTGGGAGTATCTAGGGGCGGTGACTCGCTCCGCATTAATTTGTGACGGTGTCAAATTTTCTGCCTAAGTCTCGACACCTTCGATTTTTCACCGAGAATTGCTCGATAAGTGGACGACGGGTTCTAAACGGAAAAATGTGTCAGTGCTATTATCAAAATTGACGATGAAAGAAAGTCCTGAACTGGTCTATTGTGTCAAAAACAAGTATGAGCTCAAATAAAGACGTATCACTCGTGCTGAGAAATAGCTCGAAGTAAGAATGCTGCATAGGAGGCAAAGGGGACAAGTAAGCTGGGTAAATCGCAGTACGCAAGTCATTCAAACTAAGCTATAATGATGATTATTCATGGTTATAGGTAGACCTATTTATCTGAAGGAAGCTGAACAAAACTGTAAATCCTCGCAATGGATTATCATGACGACTATTAACTTATCACTGTGAAGCTGAAACATGCGTTTCATTCGTTGACGATTGAAACATAATTCCAAAAAGGTTTCTTGAATGTTCTCATGATACATGACCCTACCTAATGCCACCTCATTGCATAAAATGTTTCAGTATATTTTGAATATTTTTTCCTGGGAGTCTCCCTCACGGAGGAAAAAAGCAGACAGAGAAATCTACGCCGAGAAAAATTTTACAATGCCCGTGAATCACCAAATGAATGGTCATTACTTCATTAAATAGTTCTACTTTGCGAGTGCATTGAGACAATGTGAAGTAAAAGCAAAATGTAACTCAACCAAAGGCTAAAGGAAGCGAATGAAGCACCAAGGATATATATATATAATTTAAATGAACGAAAATTTGACTGACTTACCACATCTTAATCAGCACACCTCTCCCATGTGACCTTGTAAGGATTTCCCGCAAAATCTGATTTCACTTCACGCAATCGACAGCGACAACTGATTTGCATTGCTGTAGAGAAAGAAAAATAACAAATTAAATTTCGCCTCGACTTAGTGCTCGATTAAAACGATTACTATCCTTTGTTAACCTCTAGTCACACTATAAATATTATCACTAGAAAGAGGATTAAAAAATGCGAGAATATCTGAGTGAGACATATTGATAAATTGTTCAAAGAGAAATAAACGGAAGTAAAGGACGTTATTGGAATTCGATCCCTACCGACTGAGAATTTTTAAAAAATTCGTGCCTAATAGTGAACCTAGCGCTGCTATTAGTCGCCAGTAGTCACCCACGCTACCATGTATTTCGCTGGAGTGTTTAGGAGGCAAAACTCCACAATAGGGTAGATTTTTCAAACCCGAAACCGTAATTCATTATACGTCTTCGGTTGATGGAAGTGGGGACATTGTATTAGTTACGAGGAAAATCCGAAGATTATTAAGTTACGAGGAAAAATAATCTTCATAACTCAGCCATTCTCTGTTTGAAATGAAAAACACGCGAAGGTAACGCCCACATTTCACGAGTTGATGACGTCATTACAGCACCGGCAAATTTAACCGTTCTGGTGGAACCAATCATACAGGGAATTTCTAATTTCTTGTTGCCTAATTTCCAATTCTAATTTCCAACTCGCTCAGAATTATGGCCCAACCTTATTTTCAAAGAAGCGTTTCATATTATGTATCAATGTACTCATTTCCTAGGCCAATCCGTGGAATAGGTGGCTGAAAGGTGGAATATACCAATTAAGATTGACAAATTATATGATGTTTCCGATTCTGATTCACATCACCACATAGTTATGGAATATACGAATACTTTGATTAACAGTTTTTGACGCAACCAATATAGGTAATACACCGGTGAAAACTTGAAAAGACAACGCCAGTACCTACTGATTACGACGGTATAGAGCAATGCACTGTCCCGATCATAAAGCTTACATTGAAACCCCGGTTAAAAAATTTCTGTAGCTCGTCTTCTGACCTAGGTTCACGCTTGCCGAGAAATGGCGAATTTAAAATTTGAGAGGCGAGAGAAATTCACCACACACAAAAATGGGTATTTCATACGTTGCAAGTATTTCGTAAGTTCCAAAACTTGACCAAACAAGCGGTTCATGTTAACGAATGTGGGAAACTTTTCTCCGAAAAATATATTCAGGATCATCACATCGATAACGATTACATTTCGTGGCCTCAAATATCGAATAAAATATGAAAATTACTTGATAACCTTGAAGACTACAAGGGGTCACTGGTTTTCAACACTTCGTTTTACACGGTTTTCCACAAAATAAATTTACTTTACGGGTTCCATATTCACTCGCTACAAAAATTATTTTCACATTCTTAAAGTCTAAATCAGTCGATATCACACACTATCAACACTGAAGAACAACTTGGAATATGCAAGTTGCTAACATTTTGGGAACACTCCCGTACTCACCTCTTAACTCAATGCAAGTTGCCGCCAGACTGATGAAAGATTTTCAGGAGACGCATTGTGGGCTTCCTCGAGTGTCACGTGACAACTGGCCGCCACAATAAATAGTTCCGATAGATAAAAAAAGCAGTACAAAGCAAGCAACAGCATTAAATAAATAACCTATAAAATATTTAAATCTATTCATTTTAATATTTGATATTGCTTATTAATTTAATAATACGTTTAGGTGCGATGAGAAATTGATTTGTTACGCGGAAGAACGAGTTTAAATTTTAAGTCCTCGCGGAATAACTTTAGCAGAAAACAGTATCCTTACGCGAGGGTCACGAGGCAATTTTTCAACCGTTTTCGCGCATAGACCTAGAAAAATCATCCCAGTGTGGGAGGGGGAAAATCTTCTTCAAAGGTCATTCAAAGACGTCATCCGCAAGGTTATCATCATTTTACGCAAGTATTGCATTATTCCATTGCCTCTCGTTACAGTCTGCTCCGCGACGTAAAATTGGGCAGTAGTCATGGCTATTTGACGTCGCGCTTGCCTTAATTCGACGGCCTCAGTAACTGCCCTACCCCGCCTCCTATCAACTCTAACCCCCCTCTAGTCTAACCGTCACGAACCTTGGTGTCATTTCAGCAGCTTATTTCTTGATTAGACAGCTGATTAAAAAAACCAACCCTCTTCGTCAAGATCACCTTCTTCCTCAGCAGTAACGGAGTTGGTGTAAGAAGACAGTGCGAAGTAGACTACGAAAGAAACATAAAAACTCTTCGGATGGCCATTTACGTGAGTACGAAAATGTTTTACTAGCGGTGGAACAATTCATAGGATAAATTTACTTTGAAAAAGTCATGCGGGCCATTTTATCATAATGTTTGTATTTTTTTTACTGGTTGTACCACTAAGGTGGAAAGAAACACAAATGCCTTTTACTTTTTTTTTTAATCTCGGTTTTTGAGATGCGATTTTTTCATCAACATATCAGTGCAATTAACGAACGCAAAAATCAGTCGCTAATTCTATCCATAACAGTGATGAAGCATCAAAATTATTATTATTTAAATGATTTTATTTGCTGCACTTTTAAGTGGGTGTTTGTGTTGTACGTTAAGATTCAATCGGATTGCTGTTTTTGTGTTGCTTATCACTTCCCATATATTTACGGTTTCGGTAGTCCCACATAGTACATTAAGAACTTAATGGTAAAGATCAACTCATCCTCATTTGCGAGCATGTATTTCGTAATGTTTTTTTCAATGAAATAATGGTATTAGCTTGAGGTCGTTGGCGTGGTAGCGGTGGGAAAGTCAGTGCGGTCTCAATTCCTCTTCCTATCGAAATTCTGGAGAGAATGATCATATGCGAAATCCCTCATAATGAACTAGCTATTAGCTGAAGCTATTTTCCACGCGTTGATATGACCGGTTAGGCCCAACTTCGTATTACCTCTTTTTGGGGCGAGTCAGGGCCTGCAGACTCAACTGGATCTGAACCTCTCTGCTCGAGTAAAGTGCCCATATACCAATACATACCATTCTACCTCCTAACCTTTAAGCTCCCATCTCTTGTCCTTGCTTCGGCCTGCACAAACCAACCAGGACAAGGAATGAACTTCTCGGCCTAAGCTAGGATCTTATCTTCGAATAATTCCTATATTTTAAGCTTTAGTGTTTCTTTTGTCTCTAGACAGGTTTATTTTCCTTACATAACTTTTGCAAAGCAGCTATGGTCTTCTACAACTCCTTACACACCTCTTAGAACTCATTTTCAGTGACATCGCCTTACCGCAGCTCCGTTGCTTGTCAATTGCCAACCCTAGTTAACCACTTCGATTTATTATGCGAAAAAAATGTGCTCATTCAAAAACTAGCACGTAGTGCCCAACATCGGCGCTGATATTTAGTGTTAGTTTTTAAGAGGACGCATACCTCGAGCTCAATCGGTCTTTTTTGTGACGGATTACTAGCTTAAAACTCATGTACCTATCAACTTGGAATTTTCAGGGTACATAAAATCGGCCGTAGTCAACATTTTTCCTGCATCTCCAACTTGATCACTTTACTTTTTAACCGTTTTCTTTGATGATTTTTTTTACTTTTGAGAATCAGGAAAATGCTGAGCAGATGTCATGGTCAAGGGGACTCTATTGTAATATTCGTGGTCATGATATTGTGCTTTTTCTGTGTCAATTGTTTTAAGTGTTGTCTACAGCACCCTGTGTTCATATGCTCACTGTTGAATAAACGTTCGTAAAAACATGACATGGCGCAGCCGGTAGTGCTCGATTAGGGCCATGTGCTCGATAGTACGCAGTCAGACGACGTGTTCAAAGTTAAGGGTGAATAAGAAAGTTTCGAGGATGCAGCAAGCGAACTCTTAGCAAGTGTTCGCTTAGTCCGTTAGTCTTAACGGGCAATGTCAGTGATAATTTCCGGAAGTTTAAGCAGAACTTGGAGATGTATATGTTAGCTTCTGGACTGAAAACAAAACCGAAGGAAGTTAAGACTGCCATTTTACTGAATGTAATAGGTGAGGACGGAGTTGAGCTCTTTCATACGTTTAATCTGGAAGAAGAAGAAGATAAGTCAGATTACGATAAAGTACTACATGAATTCGAAAAATACGCGAATCCTAGAAAGAACGTGGTAGTTGAACGATTTCTGTTTAACACGCGCAAACAGCAAGAAGGTGAGCCCTTTGACTTCTCTGTCACTGACTTGAAAAAGTTAGTCAAAACCTGTGACTACGGTAATCAGACTGATAGTGTTCTGAGAGACCGAATTTTTCTCGGAATACATGATTTGGCTGTTCAGGAGAGATTTCTACGGACACCGAAATTATCTCTGGATAAGAGCATCGAGATCTGCAAGCAAGTACTTGCCTAAGACAGTAGTGTAAATGGTGTCCAATTGTGTAAAAAGTGCAATTATAAGCATAAAAAAGGAGAATGTCGAGCATTTGGTAAAATTTGCAATTATTGTGGAAAGCAAAATCATTTTGCAATTGCATGTAAAGTTAGAAAATTGTATAATAGTACAAAAGTAAAATCGTTTGACTTATCTGCCCAAGACGTAAGTGTTGAACACAATCTTAATGATTTTGTAATTGAAAGTGTTGTGAGCAGTTTAAGTATACAGTTGATTCGAATGTCTGGTCTGAGATTATTAATGTTAATGGTGTAAACGTCAAATTTAAACTAGATACCGGTGCTCAAGTGAATGTTCTGCCTTACAGAATACTGACACATTCTAAAAGTGATAATTTGTTGAAGGTGGAATTGAAACCCACGTCATTAATATTAGCATCATTTGATGGTCATAAAGTTTTCGCTTTAGGTTTAGTTGTTAGTTTTAGTTGCTTTAGTTGTTTTAGTTGCGTAGGTTAGTTTTATGCTTTAGGTTTTTTTAAAGAAGCCACTTGGAGTGGCAAGTCAAAACACTACGCAGAGGAATTTTCAAACGTTCTGGATTTCTGGATTCCGGATTTGAGATCCTCAACTGTAATATGCTGGGAAGGTTCATCAAGAATGGCTCTTTTTACTGAACAGGATGAAAATGAACAGCTAAATCTACCTCTTTATGTAAATGAATTAATGAACCAGAACTTAATAGCATCACTAACTCATGAAAAATAGGGGGTAAATTTGGCATTTTTGCACTTAAAAGTTATGAGAAAATGACTGAATGAGAAGTACCTTTTTTGTCATAACTTATCTTTTTCATCCACTCATAGAATTACCTGATAGAATTGTAATATTGGGTCTGACTAAAGGACCCCATAGGAAATGGGGTCTCGAACATGAGCTGATTTTTTTTTTGGAAGTTTGCGATGAAGATGGAGCAGCCTTAACTCTTGCAACTGAATGTCGGGCGAGGTAAGCGCATTGGGGGTTTCACTCTCCACCAAAATTTTTCCTTTACGGCAACTGCCGCTGATACATCTGATGAGGAGACCACTAGCCCAGGGCAATCCATCCTCAAATACTCCATTTTTCCAAATACATTGGAGTCCAGCTAATACAGACACATGCAACCCAAACATCAGCTTAATGCAAACAGCTCTACGATAAAATATTTTCAAAGAAAATTGACTTTTTTATTTACAGTATAGTTATATTCTTTAATATTTAGGTGCTAAGCACAGTATAATAATTCTTTCATGTACATATTTTAAAGTATAGTACACAATATAAACTACAAATTCCATACATTATTCAATATTTTATTTAAAGTCAATGACAGTACAGTGTTGAAAGTCATTAATTTAGAACAAGCGAAATAAAGAAAATTAAATGAGCGAAATTAAACTCTATATAGAATTCTGATACTTTGGCCTACTTGCAATTAGGAATAAACTCAGTCATTGCCGTTTGTCACAGTATCGGTAGACTCTAGGCCTATGTGTAGTTTTGCCACCGCCTCATTAGTTATATTCCGTATCTAATGTCCCCAAAAAACACTTCGAAATTAACTTACAGCAATATTCCAATGAAAATATGTGTAGCTGGTTTAATAATGCATACGATTTTATAGTGTAGGAACTGCTAAGCTCCCCAGGGGAAAATTGCTGGCCTCATACCTGTTGGGAGTGTAAGATGCAATAATAGACAAAACAAAAAAGTAAGCTTTTCTTACTCTTGACAAGTATTTATGTAATTGTTATTTTCTCTTTCTTGTTCCATCTCTCCCTCCCATTGCTGGCCTGAGGAGCCTATGGATTCCCACATAACTTACTCACTCGTGTGGCCATGTGAACCCATGATGGTTTTTGGCCTCGCAAACGAACCGCATTCACTCTTCTGTCATTTCTATTTCCAGTCCACATCTCCTTACATCCTTTGGCACTTGGTCTCACAAACGCAGTCTTGGTCCGTCACTTGTCTTATCAATTGGTCTATAGTTAACAGGCTGTTTTATCATATCGGCTGTTAGTTGACAATTTAAAGATGGGAAAATATAGCGACTAAAAAGGAATAGCCAGAAACAGGAAATAATGGAGACAGCGTTGGCGCAAGGGACCTACGAACAGGCAAAACTCCAGATGATGAAGATATCCATCTTAAAAAATTGCTTTTTATTGTTACAATTATATCTGGCTCACTACATATAAATCTCTCTCAGTTATCTATTTATTTCTGATTCTTAAAACTACCCTTCCTATACCCTTCAGCATGGAAAGAGGGATATTATTTTAGAACATTGGCGGGTAGGCCCTATCCTTCCTGGAGTGTAGGGTAAAAGATTGTTTCTTTATCAATTGCAAGACTATTAGGTTGGGTGTAAGGTCTTTAGTTGAGGTAGGAAGTTTTGGAGCTCTATCATTCTTAGTAACGGACATTAACCTTGAAAAAAGAACCTCTCCTCTAATTTTTCTGTACTCCTTTACGATAGAAATTGATAGATGCTGAGTCGTGCGATAGCGAGTCGCTGACTCCATAATGATGCATTGTGAGCGTGAAATATGCAACGACATTACCTTTTTCCCTTTACCTTTATCGTTTCTGCACCTTCTCGTATTTCCTACGGACTATTTGGATTATATAGACATTCCTCTTTGGCCTTCATAAGGTACCTGTTCATTTTTCCAAAAGCACGAATTAATTATGCCTCTTAAATAGGGAGGAATCCGTCAAATAATATTACCTTTTCCACTACTTTTTAGGCTTCCTTTTACCTTGGTTGCCATTTAAAATTTTCCCGTGGCGTGTTTGAACGTGAATTTTTTTTCTCTCATGAGTAACGTTATAGAGTTTCTTTATAGGCCTCGTAAGTTGGACTACTAATGAATATTTGTAACGCTTAATATATTTATAGGTGGTGAATCCACTCATTGATCTAGTTCGTTGGTATTACCGCCTCTCACTCCGCATTATTTACCTCAAAGTAATCGTCATATAGCATCATATACAGAGGTATATTACTATCAATTGTGCATTTTATCGTTCACTTACCTGAACTAAAATTTTCTCCAAAACTTTATCCCAAGATTCCTTTAGTTTATCAAATGGACTCCTGATTCATAGGCCTGATAAACACGATCGTTTTTTCTGTCCCTTGGAATAAGAGGTCGAGTGATAGGTTTTTAAGGATCAAAATTGTGATCGCCCGACCCATATTTTTCTGAATGCCACGCTCATTCCCACCGTCCCTCTTTCCATTGCTTATTACCTCACATTCCGTATTTTCAAATGTCATTCAATCAAGATCCAAAGCATAGAGTTACAATCGCTGTTAGCGGCCGTGCATTTCGATTGGCTGATCATTAAGCGGAAGATCCGTTTTGTTTTAGATTTTTCGACTCATGATAGCTTGTCCACCTACCTGAAAACAACTGTTGAGTAAATATTCTTTGAGAAAGATCAGCTGGCTTGTTTCCCCACCCAACACTAGTACGACCCTCGAAGTATCGTAGAGGCTGTTTGTATGGTAAAAAACAACCCATTCCCAAATTATAAACAATAAATAAAATTGTATCAATTTTATTTATGGAAGAGAAGATAATTCGCGGTAGTTTCGCACCTAATATTTTTGTATTCCAATTCATGACTCTTTTTTATCACCGAAGGCGTCTATCCGCAGGTAATTATAATTAATATACCATACGGATCAGTAATTATAATGATACTCACATTTGTGAGCAGGAAAGTTGACTGCCAGATGAATTGGCTTTTTGAGCCGTCTTTGTGCGTTTCATTTCATAATATGTATAATGCTAAGTAATAAACTGTCAAATCATATTAATTTTAGTGAGTCGTGAATCCACATTTTTTACTGACTGAGTCACATATTGTTTTACTTTATGATTAATGCCAAATCAGCATCACTGGTCCTTAGGATTGGTTTGACGCAGCTTTCCACTCAATGCACGTATCAGCTATTTTTTCACACCCACGTATTTCACCCCTTTCACATCTTTCTTTGCCTGTTCCATATATTTCATTCGAGGCCTTCCTTTCCCGGTCTTGCCATATACCAGTCCCTCGACGACTGTGATCGTCAGGCCATCATTTCTCAAGGAATGGCTGCTTTTTCGCTTTCTCATCATGGTTTACGTGACCCTTCTCTCCTCCTCCGTTCAGGGCATCAGTATTTCTCACTCCGTCGATCCATCCGATCCTCATTATTCTTTTGATGCACCACATTTCGAAAGCCTCTACCCTCGACTCTATGCTACTGTCATTTTGCATTGCCCCTTTCGGTAGAGAGTCAGTGTGTAGAGATTTCACCTTCTTCAAAACAAAAACTAGTTTTTTAAATTCCCTCGATAGTAGGTTTGGACATACTAAATGGGAGATAGTGTCAGTCAGCAGTCGATTAACTATTAAGTCTCTTTGCAATTGATATTGGAAACTTCTTTTCTGGATTAGTACGTAACGTGAATCGAAACTTCGTCATTGAGTTGAACGAATGTAAGTTGTTGGCTACTTTATGGCATTCGGCGATCCCAGAGAACTTAAGCAATGCCTTCCTACTTTTCAGTGTTGCCTGTTCAATCATTCAGATTCTACTTATTCCCGTGAAGAACAGGGCATGCAATTTCACATCTTTCAACTGGTGATGTATTCCTCATTTCATTCCGAATTCGATGGCCTGCATTCGTCCCCGGTCATGAGTGCTGGAATAAAATCTCTGGTTCGCTCGAATTAACGACACGACACCTGCGATGTAAAAAAAGTCTCACGAAGGGGTCTACGTATTGAATATTCTGTTTTGAAGGTGTCAAACCGACGTTGACTTCTATTGTAAAGTAAACCTAATTAATCGTTATTGCGGTATCTTCACACTTCATCTCTCTGCATTAATAATGGTTATCGTCAGTTTTTTACAAAATATAAATTCATTTTGCCACCCTGTTATTGATTTCGATTGGTATACTACTCCTCATTGCTGATTTTTTATATTAATTTTGGATGTGATATTGTCCATCCACCATTTTCGCAGTGTGTAAGAAGATTAATTTTCTATGCCTTAATGTGTATGTTGAAGGAAATAATTACAAGCCGACGAAAAAGGACAGCGGTAAACATTTTATAATACAGATATCAAAGCAACTTTGAATGTAAACCGAACCCTTGGGATATTGCAATGAAACTACGATCACTTAAAGATAATTGTTATTTGGCTTGACTATTGGTAATTTTGCCGGTCGGAGAAGAGAAGATCGATGCTCAGGAATATTAAAAGAACATTATATTTTATGTTATTAACTTTGCACTATACCGGAGGGAATGAAACCTCATCTATTTATTAAATATTGACCTAAAATATATCAATGTGTAAAATACCTTATTTATTTGACATATCGTGGAAAATTTTCTATAAATTTCAGGAGAAATAAAAGTTATCTCAATCTGTAAATTTTGCTTCTGATGTATTCATATTCACTTTTGTTTAAAGGTTATTATAAAATTTACTGCCGAGCATTGCCTTATTTGTATGTAATGGCAACCCCTAATCAAGACTTATCTTCTAGTTATCTTCGGGGTATCTAATTTCACTGTTAATGTATGCATATGTTGTAATATTTTAGGGCAGTGAAATAAATATCTTTATCTTCATCTTATCTTTTTAAATCTTTTGAGAAATAGACTATAAGAGTTTTAATGTAATATAGACATTTTGTGAAGGATAATTTGTGATTTACGAACTAACTTGGATTCTCTTCTCTCTTCTTCACAGAATGAAAGCGTTGGAAAAAGTGTCTGCGGAGCAAGGAAGAGTGAAACCACCGAATGAAGAAATTCAAGTCATCGGCTGCATAGATGAAGAAGGAAGAGATAAGGCGTCTGTGAGGGGATTTGAATGTTAGGCTGTTCATCGCTGGGAGTTCTCGGCAAATGAGCGATACTTTCGTGCGAGCGCCTTTTACATATACATTCACATTTTCACACAAACGACACACATGGTATGAATCAAGGTATTAAAGTAAATAAAACCTCAATGAGTGATCACGTCAATCGAACGAACACAAATCAAAGAGTCAAAATTGACTCGAAGAGTAAAGAATGGTTAAATGCAACTAATGAGAGGTTATGATAACTGGTACCAAATCACGTGAAATAAAGTCCCAAAGATCCCAAGTCCCATTGGCCGAGAAAAAGGTTGAGAAAATGATGAAAATAGCGCTAAAGGTATGGATCCAAAATGATTGATGAAATGGTATTTTTAACCTTAGTATGGTTTATTTAGATGATGAGCTCAAAAAATAGGTAGGGGTGTGTGAGTGCGTTCGTGTGTACGTTTGAATGGTCCCTTTTTTGTGTGTTGCCCTTTGCATTTTGTTTGTTCTTGGGGAGGGTTGTGAGGGAAGTGTTAGGTATATTTATGCATGTGCATACTAATCCTACCTCTTGTTATAGGGAGTTATGGCAGTGGTAATAAGATTCACACAGCGTTAGTTCAACAAGATATATTCGGATATAAACGGATACAACTCAATTGTACATTAGGCGCGAACAAACACAGAGAGACCACTAGCGTGCACCGGAAGTGCGCGCGCACACAATCGACAATCATCCAATACAATCGATAGTATCGAGCAATCGATACAGGATCATAGCAGACAGACATAAAGAAACTATTGAGCACACCCTTCAACACCTCTCCCTAGGCACAAGTCAGCCCCGGATTTGGCGAGCAGAAGACAGAAGACGACGGTCGAAGAGGACATAGAGCATGCTTCTACGTTTCTTGAAGAACGTATGCTCATGGCGCCATCACGTTACAGTAAGATTACATTCCACTCTCAATCATAATCATATGCCACGAGAAATCACTTTAAAATTTAAAAAACTTATTTATTGGATACACTCAATTATGTAAACGAGTAATTTTCAACTGAAAGTGGTTTCCTTTTAAGCAAACGTTTTATTTTTATCTTAGAATTTCAAGCTTAATTTTAACGTTAAAGTGGTGATATTGGAAACATAGTTTCACAATTCAAGATCAATAGACAGTGAGGGATCTTGATTAATTAATTAAATCTGTACATGTATTTGCGTATTTGAGGAATTGTCTTAATTACCAATATCAAACTCTTGTGTATATCTATCATTATTTTTAAAATAAACTGCCACATTCATTTGATTTTTAAGTGGTGTTAGTTCAGTCTTTTCTCGTTTGAAATGCGGAATTTCTGTTAACATTCGCATTTTTCTCTTCACAGTTTGAATTGCAACTATATTCTCATTCCCGGAATTGATTCGGAAGAAAACGGAACTGCTCTGAATTATGAAGACTTCAGAACGGATTCAATGGAATTAGGTACTTCATGGTAGGAATGGAATTCATTTATTTCCTTTTCAACTTATACACACATTTTGAGCCATTGAATGGATGCAAAAAATATTGTTCCCTTCATTAATATAGCAAAAGTAAACCAATTGTTGGGAAAATGTGACTTTGGATTTGTATAAATTATTGCGTTTTGATGAATTGCTGCTTTGGTAACTGCCTTTCATATTCGATGTAAAAATTTATGAGCCAGTAATATTAAAATGTTCATCATGGAATTACCTGCCATTAAAAAGTGTTCCACTCGTACGAAAGTGGGTTTCGCACTTAGTCATATACAATGAGGAAAGATTTTTTTTCGGAAATTGATCATGAAGGAAACTTAATCATTTCTGTTTCCGAATTGGTATATTGTAATTTATTGTAATTATTCATGAGATTATATTATGATGCTATTCTTCCTCTATAGACATCAACTTTAAATTAACATTTCCAGTTCCTTCATTTCATGCACTATTTATAAATGTTTCAATTTTCTGAGTAATTAGTTGACAATTTTTTGGTTTGACATTAATATGAAACCTGTCCGACCCCCATAAAAGGGTTCCCTCAATCATAAAAGCAATGATGTAATGCAGCACAACAGCTTACTCTAGTACTACTCTGTAATCAAGCTCTAGATTATCACTGTACATATTTTAATGAAGGCCATGTAAAAAATATTTGAGTTAGATAGATAATTGTGCTGGAAATTCGTTAATTCTTTTCTCTTCAATTAAGAGAATATTAATTTCAGCCACCTTCAAATATAACATTTTGCGTAAACTTATTAGTGAATGAATTGATTTGAATTATTTTATCCAGTTCTTGCTAATCCTGTCCTCCGTAAGATATTATAATTTTTAATAATTATACCGAGGACAAACCTCGATGATATAGTTAATTTCATCGTGAGTACAAATGATGCCTTTCATTGCAACAGGTGATACTTCTGAATACTACGTTACCCTGGAGAAGAGGTGCATGGAACTACATCTCAAGAGCCGAATATTGAATAAATTGAAGGAGCAGAACGCCTGGAGTTGTGTTGTTTTCATCAGTGGACTGCGGACTGTTTGTGTGTGCTATTTTATTGCTTTGTGCTTGATTGTATTTTATTTATTTATTGTAATGTGTTGTTTTTTACAGCTTTATGGGAGATTTAGGCAGGAGAGTAGGAAAGAATCTATCAGGATTCGTTGGTCGTCTACATGCGTAGCTTATCTATCAGGAAAATAGTTGGTACCGACTGAGTACTTAGGTCGTCGCCATGCGTAATTTAGTTCAGGTTCGTAGTGTTTTCACCGTTAGAGGGGCTGCTGCGATGGTTTGGTTTTTTAGACTATCATGGGGTACACCGTAAGTGTGTGAATGTTGCTTGGTGTGAGTGAGTGAATGAATTGTGTGCTTGCTTTAGTAGTAGTAATAGTGTTAGTAGTGGTACTAACACTAAATGTCCCTTCCTTTACTATCGCCCCTACCCCAACCTCCCTCCCCCTCAAATCCAAACTGCTTCCTCTACGTGGGGAGGGGGAGTAACAGGAAATTCTATACCATACCATTTGTAATGTGTTCATGGTTAAATAAAAACACAGTACTATTCCACAACCTTATATTTTTGCAGTCTACTAGTTTCAACGTTACAACGTCATTATCAAGACTAACTGAGAAATGCATACAACATCCAGCCTTATTTATCCAACAATAGTGTGAGGGAAGGAGGAGGGGGGGGAACTAAATGAGGAGGAGCATTGAGCATTGTTGGTTGGGCATTGTTGGTTGGATAGGAGGTTCAAAACAAAAAGTATAAAAGTTTGGGGAGGTGGGGAGGGGGCAGGCAGGTAAAAGTCAGGTGGTAACGAGGTTAATGAGAAGGGGAGGAGGAAGGATTGTCAAGGAAGAAGTCAGATTTTAAAACAGTAGATAAAAAGTTAGAACATTTGAATACAGTCATATCATTAAAAATTTCGATGTTACGTGCAAGAGTGCATTTGGTGATTTCTAAAATTTCTAAAATATCCAGTTTTACACTTTTGTCATGTACATGTAAAATTGATTTTATTTGTAATGTGAATAAATTGTTTATTGCTGTTAATATCTTGATTGTTAATAGTAGACTTTCCTCTGGCTAAAACAGTGTAGTACCTTAGTGTCATCTATAAGTATGTGTAGGTCTATAGTGATAGTTTTTAGTCTAATTCTATGCATGCTCTATGTAATTTTTATTTTTAATTTTGCTTTTATTTTTTTCTCTTTTAATTTTTCCTTTTGGATCGTTTGCCTTGTGTATTATTTCAGTTATTTTGCTTGAAATACTTTTTATGATTATTTCAATTGTTCACTTCTGTACTTCTTTTCCTGGATTTTACAGTTTCTACGTATGTACCAAATGTTGGCATTAAATTTGTTTTTGTTTTAAAATATTTTGTTATTGCTGTTGTCAAACGAATAAAATCTATTGCTTTTTATAGAATTTATCTATTTTGAAATGTATCTACTATATTTATTTTAACTGCTCTTAAAAATGTTCTTAAGTCATATGATAATGATGTTGATACTATGTTTAATCTAATGAGATATTACCAAATTTTCTCGCCAATTAAAATATTTATTAAAACAATTTTTAAACCTGAGTTTTAGTTGGTTGTGGATTATTTTCATGATTTATGTGTGTATGTGCGGTATTATAACAATTATGTTTATATTACCTTCCTGTATCCTCCTTTCTGTAAGCATTTGATGAATTAGCGTCAAACATTAAAGTTTTGAAGTACTGCGCTTTTTCCATTTCTTTTTTGCTGATGACTTTCCTTCAATGCTGTTATTATTTAACCAGTCTGAGCGAGTCTCGATAGCACTGATCCATTTGACCCATCCAAGTATCATTGTGCCATTTTTCAATTGTTTTTCCATGGTTGCAGTGGCTGCAACTATTTTTATGCATTCATGTTGATGGCTTCGGTGGTAAATATCGACATTGTACGATTATTTGAATAGCTTTTATTGGTAAGAAATACATTTATTTGTACTGCTGTTACTATTGAATTAAAACAATTGCACAGCAGAAAGGTAAATATTTTTGACCCCATAATCTGGGTTAATACGTAAAATGTTATCAATCTTTTTTGTTTTGAAAAATTAAGTCAATAGTACTGTCCGCATACTAGTAATTTTCAGCTTCATAAGTATGACGTTATGCGTGGGTGTGATTTCTAAGAGGTTTCTTCCGCACTATCTGGACAATCACCATAACCAAGGGATTTTAGGTTGCCAAAGTTATGGACGAGGTCCACGGATCCCTCTTGTCACCCAGTCGACCTCCAACGGCTTGAATGAGGTCAATGGTCACTGAAGTATTAGGTGGAGTACACGGACAACCAAGGTGTCACACTCTTCGTTTGGAACGATGGAAAAGTCAATATAGATGTCCTTAGATCATCATAGACAGTTATTTGGCAATAAGCTGTCGAGCAAGGCTATCGACCATTATATTACTGAGGATGATTGAAGTTATTTTTAAAGTATTCTACCGATTCAAGTAGGTTTACTTGAAGTGTTTAAAGGCCTGGTTACACGGTGCATTAACCCATACGGGTTAATGTATGAATGCGTTTCTGTTTGCATGTCTGAATTCATGGACGTTTGCGTGAGCGAGAAGCATGAATGAGTGGTTACACGGTACATGCGTTCGCACAAGTTTTCACACATTTTCTCGTAACGCGAGGCGTTCAGTTTTTGTTTATTCCCTATACAGTGCGCAAATTTTAAATGTGTAAACATTATCATTAGGCAGGAAGCAGACGATACCTACCAGACAATAATTACCTTTTCGTTGTTTCCTGCAGGACCATGAAATTTCACATACTGGTAATATATTTGCGCTGCCGTGTAAACAGTGGTGTTCATTGTAGTTGCCGAAGTTGTTTCATTTCGTGCCAGTAATATTTATTTATATTTAATATTTATCGTTATCGCTCTCTTAATGTTATATCTCAATAGTACTATATTTATTTCAAACCGTTATCAAAGTTAATACTTAGGCTGAAAATTTGTAGACGCATCATGTTTTTAAGCCTTGTTTACTAGACATTTTTCTGTCATCTGTCTCACTGAGTGTAGATGATGTATGGGAGTAGATATTTTTAATACTTTGTTCTACTTTTGTCCGGTACGGTTATAAAGTTAACCCATTTACGGCCAACGTTTCGAAAACGCAACATTATTGAGAAATGCAAAAAATATGTTTCAATTGAATTTTATTCATGTAGAATTCGCTTTTTTTCGATAAAAATAAGTTTAAACTGATTATTAGTGAGATTATAATGACAATTAATAAGTATTTAGATATTTATAAAAATACTCAAAATGTGTCAATTTTCTAGTCTCCTTTTAAGCAAGATAAATAATTTTTCCTAAGAGTAACTTTTCCCTTTATTAAGTTTTTTATCCGTCCATGTGGACGCAGAAATTTCAATTAATAGATATTACAGCTTATATTTCGTTAGGGAGTCAACATAAAGCGAAAATCTGATCCGAAAAATAATGTTGCGTTTACGCAACGTTGGCCGAATCTATATGCAGTTATGCAACCCGCATTGCCACATATTTCCGTCTTGTAGGAATATGCCGTTTTTACTGTCAAATGTATCCCTACGCCTTTTTATGCCTCTTATTTGACAGATATCGTCATATTTGATAATTAAAATTCTTAGATATTATGTTTTCAATGAGATGCTGCATTATTTTACCTAAATCCAATATAAAATAGAGATGCATTACGGCTTGAAAGAAATGAGTCAAAGTGAATATTTTTACAGAAGATAACTAGCCGGGACGCATCTAAAAAGTGAAGTGAATCAGTCAGTAAATGACGTACCCCTATACAATTCGCGTCCTTAAACATAGAAAAAGTTAGGCCATATAATTCATCGCGGATTCGTGAAGCATAAAAGGACGAATTTGGCCATAGAATTAAAAAAAATTCAGTAGTTGCCGAAACAATGTAAAAGCCAAACCATGTATGAATGTACGAAATTTTATGTTCCATTGCACCCAAAATGCTTGAATATTTCATAACTAGCGATTAATTGTTGTTATTCAATCTGCAATGATAAAATTAAAGTCAATGAAAAAAATGTGAAATACATGCTCTTCTGAGAAAATTTTCGTTTTGACTTATTTCTTTCAAACCGTAAAGCATGTCTATTTTATAGTGGATTTAGGTCAAATAACAACAACATCTCATTGGAAACATGATATCTAAGGATTTTATTTATCCAATATGACGATATTTGTCATATACGTGGCATAAAAAGGTATAGGATTATCCGACAGTAAAAACAGCATATTCCTATGAGACGGCAATGTATTGCAATGCGGGTTGCAGAACTGCATACAGATACCGGATTCGGCCAACGTTGCGAAAACGCAACATTTTCTTTTTACCATAAGCAAATTTTTTTGAAGGCCCATAATTTCAATTAACCTTATTTAGCATGTTATTAGGTAAATTGAAAAGAAAAAAATATATATTTTCAAGCATTTCTTTACTCGGCCGGTAATGGGTAGAAGATATTTGCTGTTGATGGAAAAGATGCTGGTTTAGAGGCCTGGTCGATTTATGAATTTGCTCATGTGAGTCGTCTTTTTGTGGTGGGCCAGTGCATTTCCACTTCGGACGCATAAAAGGTAGAATTGTCGTTAATTCGTATGGTATAAATTATGTTTAAATGCGTTCTATTAGTCGTATGATAGCCGTTGTATTTCACAAATGTCGTGTTGAAAACTCTGTTATAACCTCATCGATTGTTTTGTTCCGGCATAATACAACCAATAAGATACCAATGGCAATACCATAGGCATAAACTTGGTATGTCCGGCATACATACAGGGATAATTTATATGAATATTAGTGCAGATGCAAATGGTGAGTTTGTGGTAGGATTCAAGCACTTACAATGCAGTACAATTACGCGTAAAGAGTTACTGAATAGCCCTGTAGATAACTAAATGTGTCGTTTCCTTTGTTTCCCACCAGGTGGCTCTGTTATCAACTTGTGCGAATGCATGAACGAAATTAGAACAGGTTCTATTTTCCGTTCACGCGTTCATGCATTTGTACATTTTGGGGTGGTTACACGGTGAATTTTTTCGTTCATTCTCGCGTTCATACATTTAGACATTAACCCGTGCGGGTTAATGCACCGTGTAACCAGGCCTTAAGAGGTATTTTGGCAGTGTTCCTTCCCTCCATAGTGCTCCCTTTCATGAATACGGCCTACTCCCTCTCACTCACATTGCTCTCGAGTTGTTTTCCGACCTAGGGGAAATAGGGAATGGGTAAGAGGCCGCTATTCGTTAGCGAGGAGAATATAAAATTGTAATAATCAGTAGTTTCTTTCATTGCTTCAAAATGAAATTACTCCGTAGTTCTAACTCAATTATTTAACTCGAAGTTTGGTTGGATTGGTGAGGATAGAGATTAAGCCACATGCGTGCGAATTTCAAACGAGGGGGTGAGAAGCCAAAGAAGGGCACAAGTGATTTTTTTCTGGCCGTGTACGAAAATGAGGGAATGAAAACGAACGAGATCGACTGGACAGTATTTAATAGTGCATTTTATTTTCCAATCGGCGTGAGCGCGATTCAAAGGCTCAATCCCGTTGCCCTTTGGCCACCGAGTTTTTGTGTATTCACTCACCCAATTTCTGGACGTAAATCTTTTAAAAATCAATGTGCCCATTGGCTTCACACTTCATATGTTCAGAGTAGAAGAAGCCACTTCTTTTCCCGGGGAAAACCCCATCACCTTGGAGATTCAAAACGGAGGTTAGTTTGTATTTTTTAAGGTGGAATTTATACAGAGGGGATCAGGGTTCGAATCCCGGTCAAGGCGGATGCTTTTTTTCTCTGTGGATCTTTCGCACGATTGTGCATTGCGGGTGACTCCCGTACAAGTTATCACCGTGGCTAGTCCCGGTATACTTTAAACTAGTCTATAGAGCGAACACCTCTTTGTGTTCTATGTCCGGGCATGCTCTTTGGCTGTGGCGCTGTGCGCACGATTTGGACTGCTTGTGGCATCATATGCCCAGCAGCCCAGCAACACCTTGTCCCGAAGTGTCCACAAATATCCACAGGGAAGAATGACGCCTCGGCAGCTCGGATGATTTTTTCTCTGTAAATCTTTCGTACTTAATGGCTACCTCTTACAGGGAATTCCATCAAAACTCCCTCTGTTCTTTAGAATAGGTTTTGCCACCTCTTTTAAATGATTATAAATAAATGCAACGAATATTACTTCCCGAGCAGATTAACCAATTGGTGCCGCGCTATTTTGTTACCATTTTAGCTCTAACGAGAGCATGCGACTAAATATATTGCTCCCTCGCTAAAATTCACCATAATATACCAGGTAAACTCTTTCAACATTATATTTTAATCTTAATTGAATTGGAGTGTAACAAAAAATTCAGGGTAGATCCAGAGGTATTAAGAAATGAATTAATATGAATTTTAATGGCTTATATGGAATAGTTGTAAGGGAAGGGTAATATGAAGGTAGGTTTAGGCTGAGTATTGATTTGACATTAATTCACGTAATGAGTGTATATCCTGGCAGACCACAGTCGACTACATTCCAACGTGTGTATGTTTGCGGCATCTTCACCCATCGCGGCGTCCTTTCCCTCCCTCTGACACGCACGTCAACACAAGAAACTGCAGCTGCGCCGTTTATTTTTTGTGTGTGCGCATGGGGATGTTCCCGAGATATTTTAGGACCGTGCGTTATTCCAAGCTTCCGGCCAGCGGTGGCTTTTTCATGCCCAGGCGCCCGCGTCGTTGTGTCGGAGGAACAAAATCTATGTGTTGCATTGACCTATGTGTTCAATACGTCTGAAGCTCCCACGAAGTGATTTCCTATCGTCGCGACTGCCGTCCCCTCACAAGACGGATGGCTCGGGCTTTGGTATTTGTTAAACGGATTGAAACAGCCTCAAGATCGAAATGGCCCTGCTCTGCCCTGCAAATGATTCTTCCGATGACAAAACAACTTATCCTCACACATTGTCTCAACTATTTCGAGTTGTGGACTTGGGTGAGAAAGTCTCAGATCCAAGATTTTCTCAAATTCGTGTATTTATTTCCATGCAATGCAAAATCAGTCAAGACGGCCTTTTTAATTGGATTTATAAATATAGGATTAAATAATAAAGCACAACAAATAAACAATCAACACTCATTAAATAAACTCAGATATCACGTATTATTTCACTTAAATGACAACCTCACCAATTCGGGGGAGGGGAGGGGGGGAGGTAAAACTGAAGGGGGATTTGGAGAGGAATTGTCTTCCGTCGTGAATATGATGACTCTGATGATGTCATGTCAACAGAAGGAGTTTTGATGGAATTCCATGTAAGAGGTAGCCATTAGGTAACGGATCTCTGAGTCACAGGGGAGCGGTGGTGAGGAAGGTGAAAAGATACCAGTTCAGTGCTTTACAGGAAATTAACAACCACTACCAGTGCCTTAGAGTTTAAAATTTTTGCAAAAAAGTTCGCGAATTTCAAGAAGCAAACATGATAACAGGAGACCAAGGCATGATCACAACGGCCGATGCGGTAAGAGTAAACGATGCGTATAAATTTCAACATTTCGCAAACGAAATTTATGGCTTAGAAGCAATCATTTTTTCCGTCCATCAGATTGATATCTCCAGCTATAGTTTTTGGAAAAAAAATAATCGCTCATTGAGCCACCGTCGTCCCCTTCTCCATCACTTCTTCCCTCGCTTTCCCTATTTATAACTCCCATTCCATTAAAAGCCAAACATGGCGTTACAATGGCTTTCATTGGCCGTGCGTTCTGATTGGCCGAAAGACGATGGTTTGAGCGACGGAAAAAGGGACGTGCCGAGTGGTGGGAAAAGGGATGGGATTCCCATCCCTGGAGCCATCGCGAAAAATGAACATTGCGTGAAACGGTCATTTTCCCGCCATCATTGGAGCGATCGCTGGAGGTATAGCTCGAAAGGGACGGAAAAAATGATCGTGTGGTTCAGGCTTAATTTAAAGGTATTTCTAATTTCCGATGCATGTAAATTAACACTAACTTACCAATATGTGCATATCACCCAACCTCCCCCTAAAGCAAATATCTGGCTACGTGGCTGGCAGTTATCAAAGACATCAAAACATAACTCTGTACTTTAGCATAATGTCGGGCAGCGAGCGCTGCTGCAGTCGAGTTTCTTTTGTTATTTTGAGAAACAATCGAAGCCACCTACTGTGCGAATGGATATCCGTTGGTCCGGGCTTCGATTCTCTATGCAGGGAATGATTCATACCGCATAAAATGGAGTTTAAAGTTGCCATTATTTTCTCGTACTCTATCAGGGATAGTAACAACTTCTTCAGTTCATGTATTACTGCATTTGCTCATGTAGTATTCCATTCGCACTTATTTTTCCCTTTTCAGCGGCGTGCGGTTTAGGTGTGCACATCGCACACGAGGATACGCGGGTCAGCATTGGAGTATTTCCATTGGAAATTGTCAGTGACGCGTGAAACTCAGTTCGCACATTTCCTTCTCTATTTCTGTGATTGGTCGTGTCCTTTCAGTCCCCGCCACACGCTTATAGAGCCGACTTACGAGGCAGTGTGTGTATGTAAATGTGTATTCTTTCCAATCTCACAGATTCATTTTTTCTTCGTCATCACATGTCCGTTTTTATTCTGTTTAAAGTGCTTATTCTAGAATTAAAGTAGTTTAGGATTTCTTTCTAGCATTTTTAAAAATTACCCTTCTTATTGAATTCCCTTGCCATTCTCTGCACCTTTCATGCAGACGTTGTTATCTTGACTTCCTCTTTTCCCTATACTATTATTAATTCCCTTGTTTCCCTATTAATATTAAAGCACCTTTTTATTGGCTCCATATCTCTTTTATTTCGAGGTGAGCCCTACCCTCACCTATCCAAACAAAACGTGGGATTGTGACTCTGATTGAGCGATTCCATATCTTGATACAAAGACCTTTGGTGACTTCCCGGCCACTTCCTGCAGACCCGAGGAGCTGAAGATTTTCGTGGAGGCGGGGGGCTGAAAGTGCCAAAAAATATTACAATAATAGCGAAAATGGCGATTTCTGGATACCTTCCGGCACTATAATTGCTCTGGCTACAAAGCTGTTGAATTTGCTTCCAATCTCATTTATCATTTGAATAGTAGTTGCATGTAAAATTCCTTCGATGTGCTACTCCTATCTCCGCATTTCATCCAACGACAGTTCTGCATTTTCCCGCCAAAGTCGAACTTTCAAACCAAATCATCCGGAGACTTCAACGAGTGAATAAGCTTCCCCTAAGTTACGTAACCCGCCAGACGCTTGTTCATTCAATTTTCCCCACCCCTTCCCAATGGAAATGAAGCTTCAAAATTGTTACGTATGTTGCCAATCTAAATCCCTACTCGGTTAATTATCGTAATACAGCATTTTCCATCAATATCGCCTGGAAAACATTCCAAGCCATAAAAGTCCGAACGGCGATTCGAAGTATATACATATATATTTCTGTGACTGTACATATATACCTTGGGCGGCATCGACGTCCACGGAGGTTAATGGGGGGGCGTTGATACGAGCGTCCGTTGGGCCACGAGTCGAGAGCGCAGTAAATAATAGTTATAGTTTAGGGAACGTATTCTTAATTTTAGGCTAAGTCATGCTTAATCCCCGAGTAAAGATCTAAATTAAAAAACGCTAGCAGTGCTGCAGATTGCTTTGCAGGATGCCTCAGCTGCTGCAGTGAACCCAACCGTGGAAAGTAAAACGATTCCCATTCACCAATATTTTGCCAGACAGGAAAACATTAAAATCCACCGACAGTTGGCTGTATACAATTAGCTAGCTATCTGCAGGCTCGATTAAAATTTATTGCACCAACATTTGAACAGACTAGGAAATAAATGAATTATTATTAGTTTCTATCTCTCTCTCTAAAACACTGTAAAAATAGCGTTTTTCTCTGCAGCATCAACTGCTAAAATCACAAAGCTTAAATCAAATCTTGGACACCGATTGTAATTAAGCGAATACGTTGTTTCTTGGGAAACAGGAGAATACAGTTCCATTATAATAAATTTAATTTGGTATGGTAGCTAGTGTGTTAACTTCACACCTCGTGGGCCCGGGTTCAATTCACGACGGCGGCAGAGCTTTTCAGAGGTTACCTAACACCTGCTTCAACGTTGTGAGGAGGGAACTTCAGGTGCAACACGCAGTCCGTCGGATGGGACGTTAAGGCGTGGTCCCCTTGGTGCCTTTCGTTTAGAACAGGCTAATGCCGACGCCGGGTTTCTCTCATAACAAAGAGCACAAATGACCTCAGCTTTCGGTCACCTCCTCCACACACCGATAATGTAGTTGCTGTCGATTATGTTCACTGCGTGCGCGTTGTTGTTCACCCCCTGCCAAGCACCCTACCACTCGTTCGCTATGATGGCCGTAGGAATGGAATTACCCTTCCCTCCAAGAAGTCTCGCGGCCCACAAAAAAATTTCTCAAACGGAGCAATCTAAAAGTACAATATCCCTCCACAGCCGAACCCCCTGACCACGCCCCCTCTCTCCGGCTGTCACGTGATCTAGATTGCAGTAAAATCCGTTTATAACGCGGATATCGGGGGCTGAGTTTAGAAACGCCTTATTACTCCAAATTTTTTGGAATAAAACGAAAAAACAGATTAAACGAAATTTTACCAAAACATTATTTCCATGACACGGTAAAAAATGTATTCAATGTTTTAAGTTGTCGCCCGTGAAGCACTTTATCGGGAGTAACTTCAACACTCTAATGTGTATTTTCTTTTTGCGCGAATATTGTTGCTACCGCCTTTCTTTGCTCACTTTCATCGCCAATTCTTTCGCTAATTTCTTAACTCTTAGGTAAAACCAAACATAAAAAAGAAAATCCTGGAGGGCCGTAGAAATATTAAGATAGGCATTTGACTTGTTGTGGTGGTGGGAGCGAGGATATAAGTAATTATAAATACTTACTCTATGATATTCAATAGATTAATTATTTTGCGCCAATGAATGTGTTGTGTGTGTAGTGTTGGGTTTGTGTGAACAGAAACTTATATCTAATACAATTTTATTTGACATGAACTTATAAGAATATTTTTAAAATGTTATTTGTTTAATATTATTATTATTTTTTAATACTTGCTTTTCTTTATATATATTTTTTATTGCTTTTCAGTATTATTTTCTTTTTTTATTTTGCAAGTAGCAATTTTTTTATTTTTTCCTTATGAATTGCAATAATTTTTATAGGATATTTTAAAAATTATTTTTAAGGTGAATATGGTTCATCGGTACAGCTGAATCGCGCCTGCGGCGCGTCAAGTAATGATGAAATTAAGGATGTGGATCAATTCCATTGGTTTAAAACACGACTCGCTCATCCGATTTTCAGCTGGAGTTCAAAAGAAATCAAGACCGGCTTCTCCAGTTTTCGTCGTAAAACGATGCCGTTACCTTTCTGTCCAAAATTACGCAGATATTCCAAGTCACCGGCCGACCTCGTGGCCGTGATTTTCATGATAGCTTACGCATTATTCGAATGCTCGTTTGGTGGGTGTGTAGAGCTGCCGTTGTGACGCGGAGGAATCGACTGCATTACGGAGCACGATGGATTGGCTTAATTGCTGCGCTGAGGCTTTGAGACAGAGAGAGATTACGTTGTCGATGGCGTTGCTCGCTTAACGTTGCGCTGAGGATATGTAACGGCGGGGGAATATTTCACCAAAGAGTTGTCCACGAGTTTCCCAGCCTTCATGATCAGGGGCGCAGTTAAATAGGAATTAAGGCTGGGGGGGGGGGGGGGGGTTTGGTGCAACTAATACCGGGGTGTGTGGGGGTGTGGAATACCCTCCAGGATAAGCGGTAGATGCGAGATTAGTAAATTGCGGAATTTTAAGGTAAATGGTTGGAGATGGTGAGTTTTACGGCTTTATGAGGGATATTTTATTAATCCTTACACTATTCTATTAGTAATATCAATCCAATTGAGTAAAATGGATTAAACTTATAAATTTCTCTGAGCTCTGGGGGGGGGGGGGGTTTATCCCCCAAGACCCCCCCCCTCGCTGCGCCACTGACCATGATCATCATTTAAAGGCTTCGGGGGACAGAGGGGGAGCTGCGGTCAATCTGAAACCGCGGTTTATTCGATCGTTTTGTTATCGGTTTTTACTGTAAGTGAATTTCGCCAGGATTCGCGTCTAAAGTTAAGCGAGTACTGTCGGCGTCTAAATGATGTGCCGCTGTACTTTGAAAATTTATATCTGGACTATAGTGCATGCCATAATAATGAATAATGCGTCATTGTAAAGGAAATTTTATTGTCAATTCTGATTTTTTTAGCGATGTAACGATGATCGGATACCTCGGATCCAAATATCCGCGGATGTTGCCCTTCATCGGATCCAAAGTTACGGAAGACATCGGATCTGGATTCGAATTTTTAAATAACAGCTTCAGTGAATGCAACAACCCATAAGGGTGGAAAGAGTTCCGATTCTATCTTCGAATGTGCCGTCGCATGCGATTCTTGTCCTATTCATGAACCGTTTTGTTTGAAAGCTCTCGCAGAGGATACGTAGGAGAATTTCAGCCGTGGAAAATAAAAAAGGCAAAATACGACTGGCACATAGTGTGATTCTTCCTAAGAGATTGAACAACCATCTGGGGAATCTTAACGTCATGAATTTGAAAATGCATTTGGATCCGAAAATATCCGATCCGAAAGATCCGGCTCCGAAAATCAAGGATCCGATCCGAATCCAGATCCGAAAAAATCCTGGATCCGTCCATCCCTATTTTTTATGAAAAATTCAAAGACGTAGACATGCGAGTGCCGTAAATGACTCCGCGCACCATAAAATTAGCCGTCATGTCAACTTCATGAACTTTATAACTCAACCTAGGGAAAAGTACTACGTCTATAACATCCATTTTCCACAATAAGTGCAAGCATTAATTTAGATTAATAAAATGGCTTTTGTGTATTTTTAGAACGCATGTTTTGTTTAAAATAACGGAAATGAGAAAATATTTAAACGTTATTTAGTCCTACAGTTTACCCCGAAAGAAAAAATTAATTAATAGCAAGATAGAGGAGGATGGTGATTATTACATTCGACTACATTACGGGAGGTGTGGCCGAGAAATGAATTAATGAAAACTTTTCGTGCATAATTTCAACTTTTTTTAGCAGCGAAATTTGTTACAACGTGACACAACGCGTTTCGACGCATTGGGTATAATCAGGTTGATTAAATGATAATGCTATTGAATTTCGCAATTAAAAATTGGACAGATCGAGAGAACAGGGCGACGAAGGCGACTCCAATAGGTCATCAAGGGCCACCAATGGTTTTACTTCGGTATTCAAAATTAAAAAATGAGCGACGAAAATTTTGACCAGAATCTTCGACTCCGTTATCACTCTGATTAACCATTGATTCAAAATATATTAACTTTACCTGAAACGCGGATTATGATTGGTTTAAAAAACGTGAACTAAGAACTCTTCATAATAGAAGAATAATTTATTCCATTTGGCCTTACAGTATCCACTTAGGAAACAACGATTAACTAAATAATAAGAATTAGAGCTTAGAACAGAGCATACTGAGAAAGTATAAAGGCCTGGTTACACGATACATTAACACGTACGGCTTACTGTCTAATGTATGAATACGAGAATGAACGCCAAAATGCACCGTGTAACCACCCAACTTGTGCGAATGCATGCACAGAAAAAAGAACCTTTTGTAATTTGGTTCATGCATTCGTAGATGCTCCGTTCTGGTCCACCGAAATAATTCACGCAAACTTACGTGTACTTGCACGTGTTAATGGACAGTGTAACCAGGTCTTAAGAGAAGCGGAAACTTATTTTGCAAAAGAAAATAAAAATGCACTCAATGTGAAATAAGACAGCTATTTACCTATCAGAGCTAAGAGGCAAAGGAAGTACCTTTCATGAAAATAAACGATGAAGTAGAATCTCTGATTTATTGGGGAATGCAATTCAATAATCTTATCCCAAATGTACAAAATTTTTTATGTAGGTATCAGTCCTATCTGGCGGGGAGATGAGATAAGTCATTCGACACTCTGGTCGTAACATGTTTTTTTTAAATCACTATAATTGGGAACGAACGCATCAGATATGCAAGTTCAAGGTTTTTAACAAGACCAGACAGAAACTAGTGGGCATTTTCTTTTCGATTTGACCTTCAGCCATGCAAGATGGGTAAAGTAAGGGGAAATATATTACCTTTTTTAGTTGAGGATGAATTTTACATGCATGTTTAAAGATTGTTGACGTTTCCTTTCGTAGGTTATCCGTCAAATCGTTACGCACCAGACAGCAATGGTCGTAATGGGGAGAAAAAGTGAGGATATAGTTGCTTATGAGTGTGGTACGCATCGTAATAGGTTTTTGTGAATTTTGAGCTGATAGAGGGCCATATTAACCCTACCATACGGAACAACTACATGATCTCTCCGAGATAAGTATAACATATCATAGTAATATCAAGATTTTTAACGACATGAAAGTACAGTATTTCACCTTTAGCAACAACTAGCTCCGAGTAAATCGTTCTCGTTTATATTCCTGAGTAATTTTGGATTAAATAGGAGTTTAGCCTTAGTTTTATTGCGATTAAGTATACATTTTTGTTAATGGTCCATGAGTTGATAGCGATGACTTCTTGGTTTACTTTCTAGATAACATCGACCAACCTTTTTGTCTGACAGTGGCGTCAGATCGTCAAACGTGAGATCGCCAGCGTAAAATACGTATTCACAATTAGTAATGCATTACGATAGGTCAAGGAGGTACACAAAATACAATGGGCCAAGCACTGAGCCCTGAGGAACTCCATGGTGAAGTTTAGTCCATTTGGCTGTATTGTCATTCAAGCCATTGACTGTTTTCGGTTGTTGAAATATGAATTGAAATAGTGCAGGGAAGAACAAGAACATCGAGATCTTTCATTTTTGAAGGAGCAGAGCTTCGTTAACTAGACCAAAAGAGTCTGTGTGTTCAATAGAACAGGAATAGTTTATTTATTGTTGATTCCATGAAGTATATCGCCAATGGCGTAAAGCAATGCAGACTGAGTAGAATTTTTTTACAGAAATCATATTGGTCGGAGTCATTCAAGGTGTTTTGGGTCGTGTATTCGGTGACCTGGCAGGGATATTCCAATAATCGTATGGCCGGGCCATAAGTCGAAATCGACCATAACTACGGCCTCGGGACATCCGTATGGCTTCGAGCGATTCTCCTCTGAGAGAAAGACCATAAGTCGGGCGGTAGCTATGGCCTAAATGCCGTAATATTATGGCCTGCCTAGGAGGCCATCATAACACTGGCCATACGAAATAAAATTGCAGGCCTAGGGAGTTATAAAGAAATTTACGAAGTGCAATCGATTATATAGCGATTGTTTCAAGAAATTAACGAATATTGCGCGGAAGCACATGCGAATTCAACAGGAACTGGCTAGATATACAAAAGAAAGACGTCGAATTCATCTGGAAAGGAGGAGTATAAGGGACACGTGTCATCCGGTCGCATGTGATGATAATATTTTCACAAAGTATTTCCGCGCGTCAAAAGAAGTTGTTAATTACCATTTAGGTGGATATAGTGGATGAACATAGTGTTTGATTATAGTTAAATTAAAGTAATGAATACTTTTTAAATGGATGCTCCGTTAAAGTGAACGGAGGAACGGCCTTTTATTTGCTTTGAGTGCTACATTTGCTAACAGATTTTTTACTTATATGTTTCAACAAGCTGTAGGTAACTTGAAATATCCGCTATGAAATGTTTAATATTTTAAGTTTCTCGTTGCATTACGGTTCACGAGGGAGGATATCAAAGAAACGTAGGGTAAGACATTTTTTGGCAGTAACTCAATCTTCAGTAAGTCGATGCGTAAAGGAGAAATGCCGTCCACAAATCAAGGAAAGAATGAAAATTTCAAATTAATGTTATAATTTTATACAGCTACCTAATGGTAAACCTCTGATAATAAAATTCGTAAATGAAACTTAAATTTCAATTTGATCTTTAGATATCGTGCATTGGCTTGATTTCTAAGGCTTTTGGGACTAACTGATTGCACCTATGAGACAATAGTTACACCATTGGAAGGAGAGGAAGGGGGTTAGAACTAAAACGGGCTCTCACGTCCTTACTCTATTCATTACATGCAAAATTCACGATTTTTTTTAAATTACTGTACGGTTCAAATCGTGCAAACATTTCTTCTGCTTCTTCTCGGTCGTGATTTTCGCTCGTCACTTTTTACGAAGCTCTCCAGCGTCTGCTACCAGACCAGTGTTATAAGAAAATCCAAATTTATTCTTTAATAAGAGTCCATTTCGTTTAAGGACCATAGAATTATTAATTTTATCTCTACGTTGGAACAAACCACCTTCTAAAAAATGACCAATGTTTAAAAAAAGTGAACCAAACTTATAATACCAATTATAATTTTCATGCAGAAAGGGCGTTAAAACTTTTGGCCGGGCCTTACGGTATGGCCCCTCGAGAGTGGAATCGGTATAGGGCGTAATTTCGGGCCAGGCCATACGAAAATTACGGCTGGCCGTAAGTATGGCCGAGGATTCTCCTCTCTGGTATGGCCTAGTTCAGCAGAATAGTCTTGATTGTGGAAAACGATCCTTGGTAGGCATTTTGAGAGGGAGAACGATAATCCATGAGGACATATTATTTTTTTAAATCTCTTTAATGGGTGTGATAATAGAATCTTATTGATAATAGAATAGAATTTCTAAATTTTGGGTAAATCAGCCGACATGAAGAGGAAATTAAAGATATCGAGTTTCACCGGCGAAGTGCTGATGACGAAAAATATGGGAAATTGGTGTAGCGACTCTATTAAGTCATTTTTGACTCATTGTGAGGGATTGTATGTGATATTTCCCGGACAATTAATTTTCTTCAATTTTTTCCTACCCTGAAAATTTGTTGGCCAATAAATCTTTATTTAATATCCTATTGAATACTTAAATTATTTATTCAAAAATGCCTTCATCCATCTAACGTTTTAATGAACTCTTTTCGATTAACTGAAAGACGTAGTCCACAGCTGATGGAGAAGGGAAGAAAATGTGTACATTATTTTCTTTTTCGCCGTTTGTTTGACCATCAAATTGCCGCATTAATGAGTTTTATTGGCTAACAAGAAGAGGTCGTGGTTGGCTCATGGCAGAGGAAAGACAACAGGTAGTGTAGACCTGGGATTGAGAGGACATTTTCACCATCAAAATAATGTTTTTGGCCTCTTTTTGGCCTTGGAGTTATCCTTAGGAAGCTTATTAAAGTTAAGAAATAAATTCATTAACAAAGACATTCATAGCAAGCAGACACAGAAGTTAATGCTGGAGGAGAAGCATTGGAGGCGCAGGACGAGTTTGTTTATCTGGGAAGCAAATAACGAATAATAAACCATGCCAAGTGAGGTAAACTCCTTCTAATTAATCACCAGCAACATTAGATTAGGGATTTGGAAATTGCTAGCGAGGACTTTGGTGAGGAGTGTCCTGCAGGAGAGACAGTAGCGGATACAGAAAAAACTCAAGAGGGAGCGCAAAAGATACCTTGAGTTACATTTACTTTCATCGTAATAAAAAATAATCAAGTCACATGCAAAGTTTAAGAAGGTTTTAATTAAAGTGATTATGCAAAAACACAAGACAATGCCATCTTATGATATAAAACAGTTACAATTGTGGTTCTGCAATGTTTGGCTGTAAGGGCGGCCCCCCTGCGCCCCCCATCTGCATCCGCCACTGAGCAGAGACGCCGAACGAGGGGGAAAATCGGGGAAAGACGCATTTGGAGCTTAGCGGGCGATCTGCCTCGAGAGGTTTGCTCGGGTCAGAGCGCAAATAGGCCCAAATGGACGCACTGACCCGGTGGACGACCCGGGAAAACTTTTAGAAAGGGAAAGATTGTGGGATAGGTAAAACATTGAAGGAATGCCTGAATTGGGCATTTTCTCCGACACGAATGCTTACTTGAAACCGTACTAGAGGGTAGGACGCAGATAGGACAACTACATAGGCTACATCAGGGTGAAGGACGACGCCAATCAAGGCTGCTTTGCATGGGGCACGTAATTGCATAGCACAAAATGCTTTTTCCTCAATCTGACGTGCAATTGCACGAATGCGTGAAAAGAAATAGAGAGGGGTCATTTTTCCATCTAGCACACCTGCATTCTTGCGGGCGTTTTAGCAATTCACCCCTTCTCACGAAGCAATTTGAAATGCGCTCTCGCTCATACGTCAGATTGTGCAATGACAGGCCCCGCGTGTCAAACATTCGAGGAAGTGAATATATTGGCCCAAGATCGGGTAGATGGAAGACTGCTGCGGACCAAAGCAAGGATATTAACCAGGGAGGATATGCCCTTACATTGATTCGCTTGATCCGTTTCATGTTGTCCTTCCAGATTGAAGATGTAAGCAGATACTGGCGACCATCTGTTCCGTTCGTTCACCCACGCGATTGCGAAGTCGGCCGCCAGGGGGACTAGCATCGCGTCGTGTGGGCGCTCCCGCTGTTTGTTGGCTGTGTCGCGTGGGCGGAGGGGAGGGAGACGGCGGCGGACAAGATGGCAGACCCAGGGGCGAGAGGGGAAGTTGTTGTAGCAGCCAGCCAGCTCCTCGACGGCAGCAGTGTGTTTGCGTCCTTCGCCGTGGACGGAGGGAGGAGGCCGCTAAGGTTGTGCGTTGTTGTGTGCGCTGTGGTTTGCAGTCCGCCTTGCTCGCTGTTTGTGCCGTGTACAGTGCAGTGCTTGTGTTTGTTTGCCGTGTGGATACAATAGCATGCGATATGTGTCGGCCATGAGAGAGGGCGTGGCTGGCGGAAGTCGCTTGGACGATTCTTCGGACGATGAAGGATCGCTCAGCTGGGAGGATTTCTTCGGTGAGTCTGAACATTCCAACCCACACTCCAGCGGCTCAGCGCAGCGGATGTCGCGTTCACACGACACTCGCTCTGCTCTTTATTCGCTTTCAGGTTCGGCCTATTATTTTTTGTCCTCTGGCCGTTCTGTTGGCCCCGGAACGTCGCGATCTCGTCAAATGATTTCCGTCATCGAGCACAGAACAATCGCGGTTCATGTCAGTATCGAGTACTGAGTTGCGATTACTTTGTGCATGCGATATTCACTTCCGATAATGATTCTTAAACTCACTATTCTCAGCTTTATCTACTTCCCTGGACAATCCCTTCTTCTCCAGTTTCCTAGGTGTATTTAATTATTTCTTATCTTGCGATGGTACCGGCGATACATCCAAACGATTCCTTGTACTCGCAAGTACTCAATTCTTCACTTTCGAAGTAGGTATCTTTGTTTATCTGAATAAGCGAGTACCGATTTATTTGATGCGATTGCGGACGCTTTGACCGATCTGTTGTAAGTGTGTCCGACATGGACCGCGGCGTTTCGTAATGACGTTGGTCTTTGTTTCAGATGCGTCTGGAATGGCGCGTTCCTGGAATGACAGCCCCCCTCCCTCCCTCTCGCTGAAGTCTGGAGTATGAGTGTACACCTGCCCGATGAAACCTTTTTCTCTTTGCGCTGCCGAATGAAACACTCGTAGAACATACAATTATTCTTCGTTCTGCCATAAATTAGTCACCTGGCGCCTTAAACTTCTTTACAACGGACATGCAACTGCCATTGGGAGTGTCATTATGTACTTGCCTTTAAGCCTCTCAGAGACAACTCAGTACAGTTTGACAGGGCGTAGTTTCACGCACGTCTCTCGAATGTCGTAACGCTATACGGTCTCCTGAAATAAAAAAGCAAAGCTTTCTTTTACCATAAGAGACGCGTGTTTTGTCTTGTGGCCAAATGTTTGTTTTCCTCATATATAAATAATGCAGACCAATATATGACTAAATATATTGAAAGGAAAATACTTACGAGGTTTCATTTGCCGGATGAAATAGCCTTCGGATACTTAATAAAAATAATTTCGTCTTTACTATTCAAGCGAATTTAGGACGACATTATCCTCTCTTACAATTTACTTTATTGACATTCACAAGCATCCATGCCCTGGGTGACGGTCAAGCCACCCAGGCGGAATTCGAACCCGCGACCTCTAGGTTAGCTGTCGGGGACTTTACCCCTGCGTCACCGAGGCCGTCTTAAGTCATATTCTGCTCGCAAATACCCTGAAATTACTACTGTCAGAGTACGATGTAGATGCGGATATTCCCAATGTAAAACCTCGAAGTGTAGGTGGTGAATGGGAAATAAACTGAATATGAGCACTCCCCACATCCATGTGAATATATTGATGGGATGCCTGAATCAGGTACTGCACCTGATATTTATAAGTTAGTGACACTCGGTTTGCTCTTGAAAACAAATAAATTGGAGAAATGCTGAAAGTTTTTTATGATTGGATATAAAAACATTCTGAAAAATCGAACCCGTAAATGTTAAGGTTACCTGTGGTTTAGTGTCGGGTGAACTTTCTTACCCAGACCAAGATAAGGGTTACATCGTCACTGCCTGAGGTAATTGTCCATCCATGTTTGTGTAGAAATATCCGATCCCTCGATATTTCCGAACACGGTCGGTGGATGGAGCGACTCGATGGATGGCGCGTGGATCCATCTTTCGAATCGCATCAGCCGACAATGTCCGTGCGATATAATCTTCGCTTCGGCCACTTCCGCCCCTTGGCGACGCGATCATCCGCATCAACAACGAGCTAGGAGCTGTCTGTCGCCACCGCTTGTTGATCCGCCGCCAGACGCAGCCTGCCCAGTGCTAAGAGCAGCGCCGGGTAAACGGAGAGGGTCCCTTGAAATAATTATACAGCCACTACTATCAGGGGCGTGGATATAAGTGAGGTTCAGGGGTTTTACCACCCCTCCCCCCACGAAATGAAGAAGAGTTGTAGCATTGAAGTACTTTACTACCCGCCGCTGGGAGCAATCGATGTACTGTCAATCGTCTTCTAGTACCATCCTATTCATTTTAATTTCAAATTTATTTTCAGTGTATAATGCAATAAGGTTTGCTTATTTTTTATTATAACTTAGGTTCACCTTACCTTACCCACACCTTCCGACGACGTATACCTACTATCGTCTCTTTAGCTGCCAATTTTCAGTGAACTGTGGTGACAAATATTAGGTACACTTGTCATGTATTTTTCTTCTTCAAACAGTACTTAATCACCATTTTCTCTCAGAGATTATGAAGGTAAAATATACGACAACAATATCCAAATAAAGCTTTTCATGCTACGATTTCAGCGTTGCGTATTACAACACGCATACAAAAACATTGTTGCCGCGTTCGAAAGCACATCATTGGTGTGGATAGGGGTCTTTCCCTCCGTTCTGTGTACCCTCGGCATTTCGGTGTGTGTTCGGGACATTCCTTTCTTCCGTTGTGTCTTCTCATCTGCACCGAATACTGAAAAGGGTGAAGGGATGCGAATCCTGTTGTTACATTTGATAATGAAACAGACTGCCCTGACAACAATCGCACGCTCTTCCAGTGAAACTTGAAATGATCGCCATTGTCGTCTTTCTCGAATTGAATGCGGTATTTTAATGTTTTGGCATGGTTTGATATCTTTTGATAACCACAGCAGCACCCATTCGATTGATTCGCCGCCACGATTACGTGCTGTGCATGTGAGACCGTTCAAATCACCAAAACCAACCACTTGGAAGTGAAGGATGAATATTTTTGCGCATGTATTTGCGTTTCTGTGAGCAGAAAAAACTTATAATTTGAACATGTGTTGCATTAATTTTTTGTGATCCTTGAAATCTTAGCTATTTAGTAGGTTACATTATGTTTTTATTATCTATAATTTGTTATTTCAATTTAATTCTGTTATGAAAAATAAAGATGCCTAGTTTTATATATTTAATCGACATTTTATGGTCCCAGTGACAAAACAACGTCTACCTGATTTTGACTACTATACAGGTATCGTGAACTTTACGCAGTTCAGTGAGTTTATTTTCCAAAATGGAAAATATCAAAAAGTAAAGACTATAGGTATTGACAATATAAACTATTATTTTTTGTGTTACGAATAATTATATCTGATATTTTTTATCGATCTACCTAATAATTGAAATGCAAGTGATCTTTGAATGTAGGCCTTGGTGTTGATTGTTCGGCGGGTTCTCTCTGCGCTCCTGATAGTTCTTCCAGCTGTTACTCACTCGTATGGCCTCCACGCCGCGGCACACCAACTGATTTTCTCATCCAACTCCTCATCGTCACTTGGCTAGCCTGAATATTGCACCACATTGCCACTTGACGTGTTCCGTTGGGGTGGAGTACCTCGCGAGGGGAAGATGGAGGCTTTTGTTTACATCAGGTGATCGTGGCAACGCCTCCACGGTCGTAAATACCTCTCTTCGGAGGAAATATTAACTAGGGTGCGCGCGAGGGATGCGCAGTAACCAAGAGCCGAAGCAAACTTTCAAACACCGATTTCATTTTTACCACGAGAAATGTAAACTTTTATGAAAGTAAATACCCGTTGAATATTGCATTGAACTCCAGATTCTCTTCCATCTTCGTTTCACAATTGATTGAAGCGATATTTCCAATCGAATCGACAGCTTACAACAAACAAACAAATGCTAGCAGAAAAACTATGATTTGTTAGAAACAAATGCTCGCAGGCAGACCCATCAGGTTCATCACGTTCTCTAGGTTTATGCCATTTCAGTTTTGGCTCCGTGTTCAAAATTTTAATGATTTTCTCAGGTGTTATATTCGTTACACGGGAAAATGTTTAGCAGTGTCTAGTCTGCGTACCCTAAAAAAATCAAGATGATCAGTTATAAGATGTAATCCGTTGCTCAAATCATAGTCATCAGCATTCGATAAAATATAATATTAATTTGAAAAAAAAATAACCATTCTCTTTGTAAAATTTATTTAATGTACATAGTGTTAACTTGTAAAATTAACTATTCCTACCTGCGCGCATTGAGATGACATTATCGACGCGAGAAATATCGTGAAGTGAGGGGGAAGGGTGGTAATTGCTTATTTCCAAATGTATGTTATTTGTTTCGTATTACCTTGTCAAAGAAGAGCGAAGTCAGCCAACATCTCGCAGTTCTTTGGATTTGCGCGCCATTTGACAGGGCGCATTGAAGACAATGACTAGTATCCATGTATTTTCTTTTACTCATGACAATTTTAATTGACGTTTTTAAATTTATTTTAGGACCGTTTTCGCCAAAATTCAGCTAATTCGATACTGCCTAGAAATGATTATCTTACTGTGTTGCCTCTTTTTGCTAATATCACGTATTTGAGGACGTAAAAAACAACCAACTCAGCGAGGCCAAACTTCTCGTCAGACATAAGTACTTGGATATGTGAGTTTTCTTTTGTTTTTAAATCTATCAGTTGACGTTGAAGTAGTGCGATCAAATCATCACCGACGAAGAAAAATCTCCGACTGCATAGTCGTATCTAGGGGGGGGGGGCACGTGCCCCCCCAGACCCTTAAAAATATTCAAGATTTTTAATACGGTCCCATTATCATTGCGTTCGTTTTGTATTACGAGGTATCCTTGTGCCCCCCAGAATAAAATCCTGGATACGGCCTTGCTTGCCCCCTTGCCCCCAGAAAGAAATCCTGGATCCGCCCCTGACCGATTGAGTCATCCGAAATGCAATCAAGTAGGTATTTCACGCGCCTAATTTCGGGAGTTGAAATTTTCAGCGCCTTTTTCGCTGTCCATTCCATCATGTTTTTGCTCCTCCAAATGTCCGTTGCTCTCATTTCCTCGTCACAATGCACTGAATTCCACGACACGTACGTTCGTTATGCCGACCCTTTCAAATCCTTCACTTCCTTCCGTGATTCCCTTGACGTGAAAACCGTGACATTCTTGAAGGGACCTCGCGCTCCCGTCTTCTCTCTGGGTGAACGGTGCCCTTAGGAGACAGACGACGCGACGTGACCCTTCGCAGCCCCCTCGGCGAATCCCCCGGCCTCCATTGGTCGGCTGTCTTCCGGAAGTGCTCTCTCATTTCTCCGACGTTGATGGTCAACAGAGGACTTCCTTCTCTAAATATCCAACCGCAATTTATATCGGCCACCGTTACATAACTACGCTTGGAGGAACGATCACCCGTAGGGGGAAGCCTGGATCACTCGTCCATTTTTTACGGGCATGTCCACTGATCATTTCAACTATCTAACGATTTGATCGTTGGATTATTCTTCCTCGTAGAATAATCCCCCAAGGTCGTTAGAATATTAATTGCATATTGCTTGGTTTCGCTTATAGTAGGACCTGCCCGCCTTGTGACGGTGCAGGACTCCTCGTCCCGTCCTTCCTTCCCCGTCCTTTCCCTGAGGCGTCGTCGGGCTCTAATCGCGGCGATGCCTCTATCCTTTGTTCCTATCTGTCCTCCCCCTCTCGAGAGGCTCGGGCGTATAAGTCTCAGACTTGGTTCCCGGTCCTCGAGGGGTATCCTTGCGGGGATCCGCCCTGGACCCCCGAACACATTGATCATTTCAACTATCTAGCGGTTTAATCATAGAATAATCCTCTAAAATCGCTGGCACAGCAATGGTTTTCCTGGTTTTGCTAATGGTGGGACCCGCCCGCCTTTGTGACGGTGCGGGATTCCTCGTTCCTTCCCTATTCTGTCCCAGGAGGCGTCGTCGGGCTCCTATCGCGGCGGCGCCTCCTTCCTTTCTCCATCCTGTCCTCCCCCTTCTGCGGTGCAGAGGTGAGAAGCTCGCTCTTACAGACCCTGTCCCAGGAGCGTATCCTTGCGAGCCCGCCCTGGAGTCTCGTTTCATTTTTTTAAATCATTTCAACTATTTAACGATTTTTTCGATGGGTTTTACTCTTTAGAAAGAAAATCCACCAAAATCGTTGTCACATTAATGGCTGTTGCCTGGTTTCGCTATTTAGTGGGCCCTTTCCCCTTCTATAGTGTTTACCCCGTCCCTCCCTTCCAGCCCTTTCGCTACCCCAGAGGCGTCGTCGGGCTCCCATCGCGGCGGCGCCTCTTTCCTTTTGTCTTCCCATCCAAACCGCTACCCGGGAGCGCGGGCGTTGTTCCCGGCCCCTGTGCGTTTCAACCCAGAGATCTCTTATCATTTCAACTATGATTTACAGCGATAGGGAAAGTGATATTTTAAGCCCTAATTTTTTATATCGAGCGATCATTTCATGAGTCCTTGATGTTTACTGTTGCGTAATGAGTGTGTAATTGGTCTTCTGTTTTACACGGGCAGATGCCGGTAGAGGGCTAAGATATGTCAGTATTTCTAATTGTAATGTGTGCTGCCAGCATATAGGTGGATTTGGGGAAGGGGTACGGGACTCCCCCCCCCGGACGCTTAAGAAATAGCCAAGATTTTTTAAATGGTTATCATTATAATTCGTTTTGCATAATGCATCACGGATTCTCGATTCTCGACCGAAATTGTTGAATATTGTTATTAATCCCAAATGTGAGAAGACAGTTTGCCTATCAGTCCCCCTCCCCCTGAATACAATCCTGGATACGCACTTGGCTGCAAGTACAATTAAAGCATTAAATCATTTTCTAGGGATGTTCGTAAAAATCAAGCTCAATGGCGTCGCCGCAATCAGTATGCTTGTGGTCTCGGGCGCCGCTGATTGGCTGCTGCCACAGTATTTCACGTGTACTCAAGTGGCTAATGGCGTGATGGCAATACAATATGGAAATAGGGGCGCCGATAATCCCTGTCATTGCTGACATCCCTCAAAATGATGACGTCATCGTTTGAGATGCCATTGCCGCCATACCTATACCTGTGCGTGAAAATTATATTGTAATTAAGGGATTAGTTTACCCAATTATGTTAGAGGGCCTCCCATTGGCTGTTGTCGAGGGAAATATAATTTCGGCTGCCACCTCCGGATATTCTCTCCAGATGGGGTATGTGGGCTCCGGCCCGAAAGTTAAACTTATTATAGCACCTTATTTCGAATTGAAGTCGGCGACAACTCTCTGAATTTATCCGTACCACTTTCAAATACGCCATGCTTCCCTCTGATTACCCTGTCAGGCAACAATCCTGAAATTGTCGAAGGATTGATCCTTAATTTTACACTTTTAATGGCGGCAGAAGACTATTTGTATTATCTTCATGTGCGCTTTAAATTCTTTATATTCTCATGAAGGAAACGCAAGCCTTCCTGCAAGACGCGAAACTTGTATTTTTGGCAATGCATATAGGAAAAAAATAAGAAATTTCAGAGAAAAATCGGCACAATATGCCATTCATGAATGACTGGAAAAACGACGGCATTTAAATCATTATCATGGAATATCATCATTTATATGATTATCATTGTACTTCTTCCAAAGAAACAACCATTTTGCTTGAAGGAATGGTGTCCGCCAACCTCAGCAACTTGATGCCGGATTGGAGAAAAAATATCAATCGATATGGATTCGGAATAACGTTAAAATTATCTTCTCAGCTTCGGGGCGCTCATGGAAAACAATTAGCGTGGATTGGACATCTATAATTCTTCCGCCGAAGTATAGTAGGAAACTGCCGAAATTGAGTTGAACTGTCTCTTAGTCGCATCGTGTAGTTTTGCGGAGTTAACTCCTCAATTCCATATTTGTTTATCCAAGTTATATTTCATTCCGATGTGTCATCTTCCGCAATTAACATTTAGAGATAGTAAAAGAGGGTCGCAAAGCGCATTAAATAATGGAATGCGACACTGCGTATCGCAAAGTTTCACGCTAGTTTTACCGTGAATTCAATATCGACCAAACCTCTTCTGTACTTCGTCTATAGCGGGTGGCATAACTGGCAGGGAAAGGAGATGAGAGGGATGATAAGTCTTTTTTAATATAAGACACGGTCTCAGGCGTTACTTTGTGGAACTGCTTCATCATAAAATAAAATAAAATTACTTTGTTCTATTCCACACTTTATTTTAAATACGAGCACTTTATTATAAGCACGACCTGGGTTTCAACATCTCATTACCTGATAGCATTAGATGCTGAAACCCTGGCCGTGCTATTTAAAATAAAGTGTGGAATAGAACAAAGTAATTTTATTTTATTCTAGGATGAGAAGTCGGTAATTGCTCGGCCGGAGCATGTTGTTTGCAATTGATTTGTGCGCCCTCCCTTCGGATGCGGGTATGAAAAATTGAAAGACCTCCGTAGGCGACCTGCGCACTCTCGTGTTTAACGCCACCTATGAAAAGGAATGTAGATGCAAATGGTAGGTACTGCCTGAGAAAATGCAGTGCGCGTCCCCTCAGCGTTCAAACGTTGGGATGGTTTGCCATTTGGACGGATCGCTTTGCACATGACTGGTGAACAGGCCCTCGGTCACTTGCTCTGCATATTTTAGCGTATTGTCGTGCGGGAACCTCGTGACTTCGGGGCCAATAAATTTCATTGTTGATAGGTTTCCGCTGGGGATTCGAATGGCCGGGTTTTATGGAAATGGTACGCGTGAAGGGCTTTTGCTATCGGTGTGCCGCGAATGCATTCGTAGGTGTGACTGCGCGCCAATAAGTCATCCTCACCGTCCATCATGATGGAGGAGGGCTAGCTCGCTCGCTCGCCCCTGCTGCTCCTGCAATTTGCCCACTTCCCAACCCTCCATCTTCTTCTTCGGATCGCGGTCAAACTTCAACGAGCGATGGCCGTGAATGTCATCCCTCGAATGCCATATCTTCAATCGCCCGAAGATTAAAACACTTTCGCTGAAGCACCCAATTTCTTAACTTCCCCTTAGCTCCACATTGTTTCCGTCTGTTTGCATCAGCCGACGGCAGGGAGTTTTACTCTTAATAAATACAGCAGATGTTAAAAAAATATACTGACTTAATGATAATGGTGGAAATGAAAATGTTAAGGGAAAAAAAAGAAAACATTTTAGAAAATTGCCACTTGAGGCAATAATATTCCTTTGAAAATGAAATAATAAGAGTGAACATAGAGCAGTTCTTTTACTGAACAGCAAATTTTAACAACTGCCTGAATTGTTCTCACATTTTTTCTAATTTATTTACGCTCACTTCGGAAACGTGTGCGCCATTTTTTTAAATTTCAGATGTCGATTGGTTTGTCGAAGTGGGTTTTCGTCTCACTGGTACAGCTTTTTACAGCTACTCCGGCTTTTTTAGTCGACGCTGCTCGTAATTGTTCGGCCTATTTTTTTTATAAGTTTTGGGAACTCAGTGGCAGGGCAGCTTCAGCACAATCGGTTTCCTTTCCAGTGAAGAGCGTTTGCCACCTCCATAAATATTCCCCCGTGTCCTGACAAAACTGCAAACGAAGGCAAAGTATATCCACTTTTAGGACAATTTTCGCTCACATAACGTTTACTTATCTCGGGGACTTCCCTTTATTTGACGAAAACTGCAGTCGTCTCGTGAGAGCCCTCAACATCGCATTTTTAAAAAGGCGACTTACGACTCATTTGACTGACAAGTCATTCACGGTGCCTCGAAACCAGGCCTAGACTCCGAATTCTTAACCCGGGAGTGGTCGCCGCGGGTCGCTCCGACCCGCACACAACTATTTACATCTGTCCTGAATGTACAAAGTAACGAACGGTCTTCACTTTCCGTGTAGCTGTTTCTCTAAAACCCTCCTAACATACCCTGTTGAGTTTCTTCAGTTTCCGCTCGTTTGTTGACCTAGGCGTACATGTGCGTGTCACCCTGACCCGCAGCGACCATTAGCGTTGTCAAAAAGTGTGCAAGTCTTTTTTATAACTGTGAGCGTAAGTTAGTGTATATTAGTGTAATGGTGTTTTTTATATTATACACATAGGGACTACACAATCTTTTTACACCTGAAAGTTTTGATGTGCTTTTATAAAAAATAAATTTGTGTATCTAATCAATAAAATTGTGGGTTTTGTAGGTTCACTCGTGGCCAAAATACCTCAACTATACTGACTTTGGGATGCAACTAAACCAATAACTGGAAATTTGTAGTGACATAAATTTGTGGAAATATATATTAGTTCTTATTGGAAAAAATATTATGAAGTAAGAGTTGAAGTATACTTTTTATCTTTGTGATAAACCATGGCTCATTGATATTTCGTTTTTTTTTGAAGAAAATTTGTACAACATTTTCATGCTTCAATAACTTGAAAATTGTTCCTTATAAAAATAAGCCATATAATATTTTTTTATTTCTTTATAACCTATGTTCAATATTAAAGAGTGAAAAATTATTGTAAGTAAGCTAGTTAGCCGTAAAATTACTAAAAATCTTGTACTATGACAAAAATCTCATTTTTTGTGATACTTTTTCTTTAATTCCGAAAAAAATATAAAAGTGATAAAATGTTTGTTTTAAACACATGGTTTGAGTTTATATACCTTGGAACTGAAATGTATAAAGTTACAAAAAAAACAAAAATGTAAATTAAGCTATAAAACAATTTCTTTTAGTGCGGGTCAGAGTGACCCGCAGCGACCACGTAAGGCTACACGTTAGGCGCGACTACTCTCGGGTTAAGTTTATTTTTGCTAAGAACTTAAAGCTAAATAGTAGATTTTTAAATAGACAGCGGGAATAGTACATTTGAAGTCAGAATCGATTTCAACCTTGCATATTTGTTGAGTTAAGTTGGTCGATTTCAGTTGACGCGGAAATCGACTTAATTTTTACAGCCGCTGTATTGCTACCTTATTTATTATGCTATTTCAATTCTTAAAAGAGTCGGATCATTGCAAACATTTGTGCTCTTCAATTATGAATTAAATTTCTATTTTTTGTAAATTATTCGCGTGAAAAATTACATTTATCCTCAGACTCTAATGACTGTAAAAACTGTGCGAGTCTGAAACAATTGGGCAATACCGCCAGCGACTTGAGGGATTATGGCGGGACCCAACGTGAACTTATCACGCCGCGGTGGAATCCGATGAACCATATGAGCATCAGCGACTCAACGCGGAAGCCATTGCAACCAACTCATAATGGCCCCTTTTTTATCACAATTTGCGGTATTTTCTTGTCTTGGCACCCTTGATAATGCTTTTTATAAATTTTCGAAGTTACATATTTATTTTTGAAAAGCTTTATATCGTTCTAGACGTAGGAAAACAACGATCTACCACTTCTGCTACTAGTTAATCAAATGCGAAGTGATTGTGTTAATTTTATTTTGAGCTTTTCTTCAAAAGTTATTCATCTTCTTTTTAATTGCACACCTAAATGTCAATTATATAATACGATATTAACCATAAGTCGCCCATTCGAACCATTGATATACATTCTCTCGGCGAATGTAATAGTAGGAGTGTGTAGTCCGTATCCAACCGCATTGAGGACCCCCTATTCCGAAGACGTTTCGGCTTTAATTTCAATCGATCTATTATGATACTGTGTATATGACAGCAGGAGAGATTCATTTCATTCACGTCTAAATCTTGGCAAAAATTCAAAGATCGTCTGCAGACGCGATAGATAAATCACGTGGTTCTCTGCAACATTGCGCCAAAGTTTGCAATGCAGTTCGAAAATTTACAAAATATTATTCATGCATTATTTTACACCAATCTAAGCGTAATGTATGATTTCAAGAGCATTTTTCAAGCCTTATTTCACTCAAACTTGGATTGGGTTAATATTTTGTGTAAATTTCACTCCTATTTATTCAACATTGTCAACATCTTCAATTTATGCATAAAATTTGGCTTTGCATTTCTCCTCCATAGACAAGTTGGGATGGATTGGTTTCAGTGGATCACCGTGCCCCTAGCCCCGAACGTCCATTCGCTTTCCTGCGCGGGAACCAACTGACTTCCGAGGCCAACAAGTTGCATTTTTACTAAGAACTTAAAGTTAAATAGTAGATTTTTAAATAGACAGCGGGAATAGTAGGTACATTTGAAGTTTTGATTTGATAGCCAATGAGTGTTGTGACTTTGCGCATCCATGTAAATGTGCTGTAATCGACCGATATGTATAGAAATCGCAGACACGAAGTGTTTTTGCCGTTTAGTCCGAATTGGCGCGGAACGTCTCCATCGCATCCGTGCATGTGCAGACTGCGTACAAAGTTGTACAAAAATACCTACTGTATTTCATAGAGCAATTAATTAATTTGGTTCTTAATTTTTACGTTTTTTAAATTTCCTAAGCTGAAACAATTTTGTGGTTTGTTTTTTGCGATTGAGAAATATATCTTCCCCTCTTCAATTTCTCACCTATTTTTCCTGATAATCGGTGTAAATAATACGAATTTACTTCGAAGTAAAGAAAATTTCGAGGTTATAGTTCCTTTTTATAGTTCTAGTGGTAGTAATTTTAAAATTGACCATTTTCCCCAATCTCGCAAAAATAGTCTTTTTTGGCGGTTTTTTTATGCCTGCGAGGTTAGGAAGAGTATTATCAGCGCTTTACGGTGCGACAGCATGTTGACTTAGGAAGGAGGACGAGTGAAGGCTGGAGGCATTCGAGATGTGGGTTTTGAGAAGAATGGAGATGGTGAAGTGGATGGGGAGGAAGAGAAACGACGAAGTGCTGGACATGGTGGGTGAGGAGGGGCAGCTTTTATATGAAATACGAAGGAGACCGAAGGTATGGACTGGGCGGGTAGGGGATGTTGAAAAGAATTTTGGAATGATGAGTAAACGAGGCTACCTTGACCGGGTAAGTTTACGTGCAGCATTTTCTTAAATAAATTAATAACGTAAATTATTTATGCAAGTCTTCAACTTAATCTTTTGAGATGTATAAGTATTCGAGATTTTGACCCCTCACCTTACATAGCCTGAATTCATTTGAATGGAATAACCTACGAGTAGATTGAAAATGTGTTTATCTGTTCAAGATGGTGGATATCGTGCATGGCTTTTGCGTCTCTTTGCCGCAATGATCTCTCGTCCCGTTCAAACTGGACGTTTCAGAGACAGGATTTCGATTCCCTCTCGTTTTTCCCTTATAAGGCGACCACCAATCAGCTGGCGGCGACTGGGGGAAAACAAAAGACGGCTGCGAAGCGTCTTCCATTGCGAGCGCTCGACCGAATATTTATGACGACGTCTGGGAAATGGCTTTTCCCTTCGGATCTGTTGGGATTCATAGCGAGCAACGCTGTCGCGAATGCAATGACCGGTGGAGGCAGCACTGTCACCGGCTGAGAGTCCTGGATGCAAATGGTAAATTAAGCGGAGTACAAGTGTCAGCTCGAGTGCGGGAGCATTTGTCGACGTGTTTGAGCTGCAGACCGGTAAAATCATTGGGAAAATTCATTATGTTAAATTTTCGACCTTGTAAGCGAAGGATTTCCGCTTCAGTGCTACACTTAAATATTTAATGAAACATTTCGTGAACGTCTTGCTGGGGAAGTAATAAACATTGATGTTCCCGAAAGTGTACTCACCCCGTAATCTATTTACACGTTACTTTTGCCGATATTAATGTATCGGTCAAAATTAGATAATGCGACCATGTTCTTTGAAATCATGTCATTTAACACTGATAATAACATTGATACCAACCGTCACGGAAGCCGTCAGACAATCAAGGAAACCACGTGCGATTTTGTCCGCGTGCGGTCGTTAAAATTGATTTGCCAGTGTCGCCACTCACGTCGCTGACGGCAGAGCGTTCCAAATTTTGCGGAAAATTAAGATACAATCATGAATCGTATTCTACGCTGTCATCTCTCTCGTTCCTCCTAACATTCTACCCTCTAACACTGTTTTCATCATCCCTTCCCTGCTAAGTACTCGCTGCATCCATACCTTCTGTCTCCTCCGTATTTCATATAAAAGCTGCCCCTCCTCACCCACCATGTCCAGCCCTTCGCCGTTCCTCCTCCTCTCCGTCCACTTAACCCTCTCCATTCTTCACAACATCCACATCTCGAATGCCTCCAGTCTTCTCTCGTCCTCCTTCCTAAGTGTCCACGTTTCCGCACCTTAAAGCGCTACACACCAAATCAGACTCTTCACTAACCATTTTCTTTAAACTCTTACTTAACGATCCTCTCATCAGCTCATAGAGTATTTTAAAAATAATCCCGTTCTGTGTACCTACCCAACTTGGAATAGCACATTCAATTCTAAATAAAACCCATTCCTTCTCAGTCTATATAAATATTATCCTCTTCCTCCCTCTTCCTCGTTTACCCAACATTCTACCCTCATAACACCCTTATCATCATCCCCTCTCCGCCCGTTACTTACTCCAACCAAACCTCTCTCCCATGTATCTCATATAAAAGCCGCCTCTCCGTTTCTCCTCCTCTCCGTCCACTTCACGTTATCCTTCTCCACACCCACACCTCGAATGCCTCCTGTCTTCTCTCGTCCTCCTTCCTTAGTGCCCACGTTTCCGCACTGTAAAGCGCTACGCACCAAATCAGACTCTTCACTAACCATTTTCTTTAAACTCTTACTTAACGATCATCTCATCAGCTCTTCGTAAGCCGTGTATTTTTGGGGTAATATGGACCAGAA